>NC_090403.1:19895818-20195818 GCF_036365525.1 Heterodontus francisci
TGGAATGAGGTGATGATACTTAGTAGCTTTGGTGGACATCCGATCTTTTCTAGTAGTCTGAAGAGACCACGTCTGCTGACGAGGTCAAAGGCTTTGGTGAGATCAATGAAAGCAATGTAGAGGGGCATCTGTTGTTCACGGCATTTCTCCTGTATCTGACGAAGGGAGAACAGCATGTCAATAGTCGATCTCTCTGCACGAAAGCCACACTGTGCCTCAGGGTAGACGCGCTCGGCCAGCTTCTGGAGCCTGTTCAGAGCGACTCGAGCAAAGACTTTCCCCACTATGCTGAGCAGGGAGATTCCACGGTAGTTGTTGCAGTCACCGCGGTCACCTTTGTTTTTATAGAGGGTGATGATGTTGGCATCGCGCATGTCCTGGGGTACTGCTCCCTCGTCCCAGCACAGGCATAGCAGTTCATGTAGTGCTGAGAGTATAGCAGGCTTGGCACTCTTGATTATTTCAGGGGTAATGCTGTCCTTCCCAGGGGCTTTTCCGCTGGCTAGGGAATCAATGGCATCACTGAGTTCCGATTTGGTTGGCTGTATGTCCAGCTCATCCATGACTGGTAGAGGCTGGGCTGCATTGAGGGCAGTCTCAGTGACAGCATTCTCCCTGGAGTACAGTTCTAGGTAGTGCTCAACCCAGCGGTCCATCTGTTTGCGTTGGTCAGTGATTATGTCCCCCGATTTAGATTTGAGGGGGGTGATCTTCTTGATGGTTGGCCCAAGAGCTCTCTTCATGCCATCATACATTCCTCTGATGTTTCCGGTGTCTGAGGCCAGCTGAATATGACTGCATAGGTGTTGCCAGTAGTCGTTTGCGCAACGCCTAGCTGTTCTTTGTGCAGTACTTCTGGCTGCTTTAAGTGCTGCGGATGTTAAATCGCTGGGGGCTTTCTTGTAGTTCAAAAGTGCAATGCGCTTAGCGGCTATGACAGGTTCCAGCTCTTCATTATGAGATTGAAACCAGTCTGCATTTCTCTTCGCACTTTTGCCGTAGGTGGTCAAAGCTGACTCATAGATGGCGTCTCTGATGTGGGCCCACTTGGTCTCAGCATCCCCTGTGGGAGTGTTTTGAAGGGCTGTTACAAGTGAATTTAGAAATTTTTGTAACAGCTGTGGGTGAGAAATTCTGCTCGTGTTGATGCGCGGGTGGCCCTTCTGCTTGGAATGATGCAACTTCTTTGGTCTGAGTCTAACCTTGCTGCACACCAGGGAGTGGTCGGTGTCGCAGTCCGCACTGTGGAAGCTGCGTGTGATTTGAACACTGTTTAAGGCGGCTCGCCTTGTGACAATGAGGTCTAGCTGGTGCCAACGACGTGATCTTGGGTGCCTCCATGAAACCTGGTGACAGGGTTTAGTGTGAAAGAACGAGTTGGTGATGCAGAGGTTATGATAGGTACACAACTCAAGCAGTCTCTGCCCGTTCTCATTCATCCTTCCAACGCCATAGCGCCCAAGGCAGGAGGGCCATGAGTCATGGTCGGCCCCAACCCTGGCATTAAAGTCCCCCAGCAGGAATAGGTGTTCGGTGTTGGGGATGCTGCTAATGATGTTATGGAGTTGTTCATAGAACTGGTCTTTAGCTTCAGGTGCGGAACAGAGTGTTGGAGCATAGATGCTGAGTAGGTGTACTGGACCAGAGGTGGTGAGCAGTCGGATGGACAGTATGCGTTCCGAGCCATTTGAGGGAGGCTCTATCATGCTGAGCAAGGAGTTTCTGATGGCGAAGCCCACTCCATGCTGTCTTGGTTCTTCAGGATCCCTGCCCTGCCAGAAGAAGGTGTAGTCTTGCTCTGCTAGAGAGCCACTCGCGGGGAGGCGAGTCTCCTGAAGTGCTGCAATGTCCACATTGAGTCTACTGAGCTCGTTGTTAATGATGGCGGTCTACCGAGAATCGTTGATTTGTGTAAGGTCTTCCGACAGGCCAGGACACATAGTTCTGACGTTCCAGCTTGCAAATACATATATACATATACACACATATATATATACACATATATATACACATATATATACACACAACTATATATATATACATATATATATATATATAGTTACATACAGCACCCGCGATAGCACTTAAAAAGCTGTACTTATAACCACACCCAGTGTTGGTTGGTTGGCATTTCAAACATGTTATAGTTCTGGGCTCAGTATCTTAGCCCTTTATGAATCCAAATACTCATTGCAAACAGACAGTTTTTTATATTTAGATTTGGAGATACAGCACTGAAACAGGCCCTTCGGCCCACCGAGTCTGTGCCGACCATCAGCACCCATTTATACTGATCCTACACTAATCCCATATTCCTACCACATCTCCACCTGTCCCTATATTTCCCTACCACCTACCGATACTAGGGGCAATTTATAATGGCCAATTTACCTATCAACCTGCAAGTCTTTGGCATGTGGGAGGAAACCGGAGTACCCGGAGGAAACCCACGCAGACACAGGGAGAACTTGCAAACTCCACACAGGCAGTACCCAGAATTGAACCCGGGTCGCTGGAGCTGTGAATATTGCTCATATTCCTCCTAAATGACAGTTCAGTATTACATAATGATATAAAAATTAAAACCCCATGTATGGAAAATGTAATTGATCTATCGCTTATCAATGACTTTAGTTTTCTTTACTTATTGAGCTCTTCCCTGATTAACAGAAAAGATTAATGATTAGAATTACTACAATATAAAGATGAACCAATAGTAGCAGAACTTTTGTCGACTTCAGGGCAGTCTGATTAACCCTTTCCTTACAACTGGGAATGTGATAGATTCAAGCACCTTTGTTAGATATACTCAGTGAAACCAATGTTAGCATCTGTTTTCAGAAAATGGAAAGTTGAACTCCAAGGGGGAGGGTAAGAAAAAAATCAAAAGGATGCAGTATTTACGATTCAGGAACTGAGACATTGAGAAGTCAAGATTCAGTGGCTACACATCTGGGATACACATAACAGGTCAAATGTTAGAAAGTTCTGCGGATGGTGGAGAGTCACTGGTCATGGGTAAGAGTTGGGAAAATTGGGCCCCTTCAT
Source organism: Heterodontus francisci (assembly GCF_036365525.1). Classification (NCBI taxonomy): domain Eukaryota; kingdom Metazoa; phylum Chordata; class Chondrichthyes; order Heterodontiformes; family Heterodontidae; genus Heterodontus; species Heterodontus francisci. The sequence goes on from NC_090403.1 coordinate 19,898,867, forward strand.
GCGTCAGAATCACTGCATGCTGTATACTGTGATATGCAATTTGGGGTTCCAGAAGGAATCTCATTTAAATATGTTTCTTGCACTTTATTTGGCCTTTTACATTTTGCCTTTTTTTCTGAAGCCCTTTGCTGACCTCTAGGTAATTCATACTGCATTACAGGCTGTAACTAACAATATTGGGAGGATGGGAACGTGTTGGCTGTTCTCATGGTGCAGCACAAATTGCATCAGGAGGACCAACTCATGATGCGATAACACCTCAAGCTGTATGTTCACGTCTGGCAGTACCCAAGGGTCCGTGTTTGCAGCCCACTCCATTCAACCTGGCTGTGACAAAGGAGACCTGTCTTTGTTTCACTGTAGAGTCATGTACCGAAATACAGATATTTATGGACTCTAGTTCTGATCTCCACACAAGTGAAAACATCGTCTCTATATCTACGTTATTGAACCCTTTCATAATTTTAAAGCTCTCTGTCAGGTCACCCCTTAGCCTTCTCTTTTCCTGAGAAGTGAGCTGAGGCATGTTCAGTCTTTCCTGATAGTTATAACCTCTCGGTTCTGGTTTCATCCTTGTAAATTTTCCCCAGTACCTCTATATCTTTTCAATAATATGGAGACCAGAACTGCTCCCAATGCTCCAAGTGTGGTCTAACCAAGTTATTTACAATTTTAACACAACTTCTCTGCTTTTCAATTTTATCCCTCTAGAAATGAACCTCAGTGCATTGTTGGATTATCCTATGGTCTCATTAGCCTGTATCACTACTTTTAGCGAATTGTGTATCTGTACCTCCAGATCCCTCTACCCCAATTAAACACTCATTTTCCAATGAGTATGTGACATCCTTATTCTTCCGACCAAAATGTACCATCTCACATTCATCTATATTGAGGTTTACAGGTTTATTAATGTCTTCCTGTATTTTTTCACAGTCCTCCTCCGTAGTGGTAGCTGTTCCCCTCTCCGCACCCACCCCCCCACCCACTTTAGTGTCATCTGCAAATTTTGAAATTGTACTTCCAATTCCTGAGTCCACATTGTTTATTTAAATGGTGAACAACAGTGGATCCCACACAGATCACCTTTTGCCATGCAGTCTGAATAACCACTTTATGCCCCTACTCTCTGTTTTGTAGCCAGCTTGCCATCCATTCTGTTATTTATCCTGAGTCCACATGTTCTAACCATAGTCATGAGTCCATCATGTGGTATCTTTTGAAAATCCAACTTTATTATGTCTGCTACAGGACCCTTATCTAACTTTTCTGTTACTTCTTCAAAGAATTCAATAGGTCAGTCAAGCATGACCTTCCCTTTTGAAATTGATGATTATATTTTCAGTTTCTACATGTTTTACTATAACATCTTTGAGTAAGGATTCCATTATCTTTCCTACCACCAATGTGAAGCTAATTGGTCCATAGTTCCCTGGACTTCTTCTATCATCCTTTTTAAATATAGGAATCATAGGAGTTGTGTGCCAGTCCTCTAGCACAATTCCCTTTTCTAATTCTTTTTTTTAATATATGTGTAATACTACCTCTGCTTTCTCTTCCGTAACTTCTTTTAATATGCACAGAGAAATCCATCTGAACCAGGGGTTTTATCCCTTTAAGATCGATTAGTTTATCAATTACATCTCCCTTTCTATTTTAAATGTCTTTATAGCTTTTTGATCTCTTCTTCTCGTGTCATGTCCACCCCCTCAGTCCTCCTGGTAAATACCAAGGCATTTCACGCCGTCACACAGTCACAATTACCCATTGGCCAAAGCCAACAATGACATGCTGAACTCCCAACATCCTCTGCTATCAGTTAACAGAACGTGACTTCTCTTGGAAGGGGCTACCATGTCAGTCCTATGTAACAATACTTCAACAACAACAACTTACATTAATATAGCACCTTTAGCATAGTAAAACATCTCAGGGTGCTTCACAGGAGCATTATTTGGCAAAAATTGATGTTGAGTCACATAAGGGGAAAATAGTGTACGAGAGCAAGCTTGCTGGAAACATAAAAACTGACTGTAAAAGTTTCTATAGGTATGTGAAGAGAAAAAGATTGGTGATGACAAATGTAGGTCCCTTACAGTCAGAAACAGGGGAATTTATTATGGGGAACAAAGAAATGGCTGACCAACTAAATTGCATACTTTGGTTTTGTCTTCACAAAGGAGGACACAAGTATCATACCAGAAATGTTGGGGAACACATGGCTTAGTGAGAGAGAGGAACTGAAGGAAATCAGTATTAGTAGAGAAATTATGTTGGGGAAATTGAGGGGATTGAAGGCCGATAAGTCCCCAGGGCCTGATGGTATGCATCCCAGTTTTCTTAAGGAAGTGGCCCTAGAAATAGTGGATGCATTGGTGGTCATCTTCCAAGATTCTATAGACTCTGGAACAGTTCCTACAGATTGGAAGGTAGCTAATGTAACCCCATTATTTAAAAAGGGAGGTAGAGAGAAAGCAGGGAATTATAGACCAGTCAGCCTGACGTCAGTAGTGAGGAAAATTCTAGAGTCCATGATTAAAGATTTTATAGCAGAGCTCTTAGAGAACAGTGGTAGAATTGGGCAGAGTCAGCATGGATTTATGAAAGGGAAATCATGCTTGACAAATCTACTAGAATTCTTTGAGCTGTTGGTGGGCGAGCACTTTGGAGATAGTGATCACAATTCTGTAGCATTCACTGTGGTAATGGAGAGGGATAGGTATGTGCAACAGGGCAAGGTTTACAATTGGGGGAAGGGTAGATATGATGCTGTCAGGCAGGAACTGAGGAGCATAAGTTGGGAGCATATGCTGGCAGGGAAGGGCACGGTCGAAATGTGGAACTTTTTCAAGGAGCAGATAGTAGGGGCCATTGATAAGCATGTCCCTGTCAGACAGGGAAGGGATGGTCATGTGAGGGAACCGTGGTTGACAAGAGAGGTTGAGAGTCTTGTTAGGAAGAAGAAGGATGCGTATATAAAGTTGAGGAAAAAGGGCACAGGCATAGCTCTGGAGGGATACAAGATGGCCAGGAAGGATCTGAAGAAAGGGATTAGGAGAGCTAAGAGAGGGCATGAAAAATGCTTGGCGGGTAGGCTAAAAGAAAACCCCAAGGCCTTTTACGCGTATGTCAGAAATATGAGGATGACTAGGGGGACCATAGGTCCGGTCAAGGACAATAGCGGGAGACTGTGTGTTGAGCCGGAAGAGATAAGTGAGGTTTTGAATGAGTACTTCTCTTCGGTATTTACGAATGAGAAGGGGTGTATTACTGAAGAGGACGGTGGGAAGCAGACTGGTAAGCTCGAGGAAGTGCTCGTTAGGAGGGAAGATGTGTTGGGGTTTTTGAATAACTTGAAGATAGACAAGTCTCCCGGGCCTGACGGGGTATATCCAAGGATGTTATGGGAAGCAAGGGATGAAATTGCAGAGCCGCTGGCAATGATCTTTTCATCTTCTCTGCTGACGGGGGTGGTACCAGGTGATTGGAGGGTGGCAAATGTTGTGCCCCTGTTCAAGAAAGGGAATAGGAACAACCCTGGGAATTACAGGCCAGTTAGTCTTACTTCGGTGGTAGGCAAGTTGATGGAAAAGGTGCTGAGGGATAGGATTTCTGAGCATCTGGAAAGACACTGCTTGATTCGGGACAGTCAGCACGGTTTTGTGAGGGGTAGGTCTTGCCTCACAAGCCTGATTGAATTCTTTGAGCAGGTGACCAAGCAAGTGGATGAGGGTAAACCAGTGGATGTGGTGTACATGGATTTTAGTAAGGCATTTGATAAGGTCCCCCATGGTAGACTTATGGAGAAAGTCAGGAGGCATGGGATAGTGGGGAATGTGGCCAGTTGGATTAAGAATTGGCTAACTGATAGAAGGCAGAGAGTGGTCTTAGATGGTAAATACTCAGCCTGGAGCCCAGTTACCAGTGGCGTGCCGCAGGGATCAGTTCTGGGTCCTCTCCTGTTTGTGATTTTTATTAACGACTTGGATGAGGAAGTCGAAGGGTGGGTCAGTAAATTTGCAGATGATACAAAGGTTGGTGGAGTTGTGGATACCGAGGAGGGCTATTGTCGTCTGCAAAGGGACTTGGATAGGTTGCAGTGCTGGGCTGAAAAGTGGCAGATGGAGTTTAACCCTGAAAAGTGTGAGGTCGTCCATTTTGGAAGGACAAACATGAATGCAAAATACTGGGTTAACGGTAGGGTTCTTGGGCATGTGGAGGAGCAGAGAGACCTTGGGGTCTATGTGCATAGATCATTGAAAGTTGCAACTCAAGTGGATAGGGCTGTGAAGAAGGCATATGGGGTGTTAGCGTTCATTAGCAGAGGGATTGAATTTAAGAGCCGTGAGGTGATGATGCAGCTGTACAGGACCTTGGTAAGGCCTCATTTGGAGTACTGTGTGCAGTTCTGGTCGCCTCATTTTAGGAAGGATGTGGAAGCCTTGGAGAGGGTGCAGAGGAGATTTACCAGGATGTTGCCTGGAATGGAGAATAAGTCTTACGAGGAAAGGCTGAACATTCTAGGCCTCTTCTCATTAGAAAGGAGAAGGATGAGGGGTGACATGATAGAGGTTTATAAGATGATCAGGGGAATAGATAGGGTAGACAGTCAGAAACTTTTTCCCCGGGTGGAGCAAAGCGTTACAAGGGGTCATAAATTTAAGGTGAAGGGTGGGAGATATAAGGGGAATGTCAGGGGAAGGTTCTTTACCCAGAGAGTGGTCGAGGCATGGAATGCCTTGCCCGGGGAAGTTGTTGAGTCAGAAACTTTAGGGACTTTCAAAAGGCTTTTGGATAGGTATATGGATAAAGGAGAATGATGGGGTATAGATTAAATTGTCCTTGACAGAGGACAAAGGATCGGCACAACATTGTGGGCCGAAGGGCCTGTTCTGTGCTGTATGTTCTATGTTCTATGTTCTATGTTCTATGTAACTAGTAGAGTTGATGAGGCGGAGCCAGTGGATGTGGTTTATTTGGACTTCAAGAAGGCTTTCGACAAAGTCCCACATAAGAGATTAGCATGTAAAATTAAAGTGCATGGGATTGGGGGTAGTGTATTGCGATGGATAGAAAATTGGTTGGCGGATAGAAAACAAAGAGTAGGGATAAATGGGTCTTTTTCCAAATGGCAGGCAGTGACTAGTGGGGTACCACACGGATCGGTGCTAGGACCCCAGCTATTCACAATACATATTAATGATTTAGATGAGAAAACTAAATGTAATATCTCCAAATTTGAAGATGACACTAAACTGGGTGGGAGGGTGAGTTGTGAGGAGGATGCAGAGAGGCTTCAGAATGATTTGGACAAGTTGAGTGAGTGGGCAAATGCATGGCAAATGCAGTATAATGTGGATAAACGTGAGGTTATCCACTTTGGTAGCAAAAACGGGAAGGCAGATTATTATCTGAACGACTATAAACTGAGAGAGGGGAATATGCAGCGAGACCCGAGTGTTCTCGTACACCAGTCGCTGAAGGTAAGCATTCAGGTCCAACAGGCAGTAAAAAAGGCAAATTGTATGTTGGCCTTCATAGCGAGAGGATTCGAGTACAGGAGCAGGGATGTCTTGCTGCAATTATACAGGGCCTTGGTGAGACCACACCTGGAATATTGTGTGCAGTTTTGGTCTCCTTATCTGAGGAAGGATGTTCTTGCTATAGAGGGAGTGCAGCGAAGGTTTACCAGACTGATTCCTGGGATGGTGGGACTGACGTATGAGGAGAGATTGAGTCAGTTAGGATTATATTCACTGGAGTTCAGAATAGTGAGGGGGGATCTCATAGAAACCTATAAAATTCTAACAGGACTTGAGAGGGTAGATGCAGGAAGGATGTTCCCGATGGTGGGGGAGTGCAGAACCAGGGGTCATAGTCTAAGGATACGTGGTAAACCTTTCAGGACTGAGATGAGGAGAAATTTCTTCACCCAGAGAGTGGTGAGCCTGTGGAATTCGCTACCACAGAAAGCAGTTGAGGCCAAATCATTGTATGTTTTCAAGAAGGAGTTATATATAGCTCTTGGGTCTAAAGGGATCAAAGGGTATGGGGAGAAAGCGGGAACAGGTTAATGAGTTGGATGATTGGACATGATCAAAATGAATGGCGCAGCAGGCTCGAAGGGCCGAATGGCTTACTCCTGCTCCTATTTCCTATGTTTCTAAGGAGATGTTGGAACAGGTATCCAAAAGCTTGGTCAAAGAGGTAGATTTTAAGGAGCATCTTAAAGGAGGCAAGCAAGGTAGGAAGGTTTAGGGAGGGAATTCCAGAGCTTAGGGCCCAGGCAACTGAACACAAGGTCACCAATGGTGGAGCGATTAAAATCGGGGATACTTAAGAGGTCAAATTGAAGGACCGCAGAGATATCGGAGGGTTGTAGGGCTGGAAGAGATTGCAAAGATAGGAGGGGGGGGGGCTTTCAGACACAGTCTTCCATATGATTAACCTCGACCTCTTCTTACAGACTCAATTCTCCAGTGACAGAATGCAGGGGATCAGCTCAGTCTCAATATCCAAACTTATATTTATTTCAGTATTATGTTGCAGACTCTAAAACCAATCCTAACCCCACCCCACAAACCTGAATAATCAGGTGTTGCCAGACCAGGAGTCAATGGAGGTCAATGAGCACAGGGGGTTATTTTTATTCGTTTGTGGGATGTGGGCATCACTGACTTGGTCAGCATTCACTGCCCATCCCGCATTGCCCTTGAACTGAGTGGCTTGCTAGGCCATTTCAGAGGGCATTGCTATGGGTCTGGAGTCACATGTAGGCTAGACCAGGTAAGGATGGCAGATTTCCTTCCCTAAAGGACATTAGTGAACCAGATAGGTATTTACAACAATCGACAATGGTTTCATGGTCACCATTAGACTAGCCTTTTAATTTCAGATTTATTAATTGAATTCAAATTTCACCATCTATTGTGGTGGGATTCAAACCTTAACTCTGGATTACTAATCCAGTGACATTAAGATTATGCCACCGCCTCCCCTGCATGATGGGTGAGTGGGCCTGCTGTGAGTTAGGATACAGGGAGCAGAGTTTTGGATAAGCTCATGTTTATGGAGACGGGACCACTAGAACTTAGAGCCTATGTCGCTCCACTCTGCATGACATAAGACGGTCCTTCCATTCCATCTGCTCCATTGGGTGTTCCTCATCAAGTCTCTTCATTTTCTTTTTCTCACTATCCACCTGGAGTTGCAATTTCTCAATCTGGTAAGAGGCAAAGAATTGTGCCACATTGGTGCCAACCCGCTTCAGTTTGTACCTTTATTTTAATGCAATCTTCACTTTTCTGAGAAGTTAGGGATTAGATAGAATCTTTTATTTGTTCCTCTCTCCCTATTTACCCTTTGGGCTGCATCCCACTAGAGATTCCAGAATTCCCCTGAACTCCCAAACACTGCAAAGACCCAAACATTCACAACACAGGATCTGTAAATCATTGTGGGATTCAGCCTGGCATTGATTGCTAATATCTATCTGTCCTGGAGAAGGTGGTGGAGACCCTTCATCTTGAACCACTGCAGTCCGGGTGGTGAAGGTATTCCCACAGTGATGCTAGGTTGGGACTTCAAGGATTTTGACCAAGTGATGATGAAGGCAGCACAAAGAACCAGCTGCTCTGGCACTAGAAAACTATGGAGTGCAGGAGAGTGCACTCAGTGTAACCCATCCTTTATCCACCATCCCTACCCAGTCTCTCTACCCATCTTTGCCTCAGTGTCTCGGTCCGCCTGAAGAACAGCAAAAAGTGTTGCCTACATTAGTGGTGTAAATGCTTCAGTGAGGCAGTGAAGTGCTTGAAGCTGCTGTAGTCCCACAGTGTTAACACATTGCTTCTGCTTTGACTGGAGACAGACTTTGTGTTTCTGCTGCTGCTAGTGTCTCTCCATTTTCAGTCGAGCTTCTTCCTGGACTGTAAACTAGTGAAAATAAAAGCCAGTAGATATTAGCTAACGGCACAATAACCTCAAGGGCCTAACGTCAGGTATAGATAGGTTGCTGTCCCTGCATTGGCAGGACTGAGCTGATTTTCTCAGCCCGTTGGAGGCAGTTTTGGAGGTAAGGGGCAGGAAAATCGGTAAAAGATGTGTTGAGATGATTTGCCGACTTGCACCCGGCTCCGGCTTCTTTTCCTGGGGCAGGCTGACTGCGAAGTCAGAAATCCACACAGCAGCAGTAGGAAGGCAATTTGCAGTCAGTAATGAGGCAATTATCAGGTGTTTTCACCAAACATTTGAATATTTCCAGAGGCGAACAGAATTTCCGCAGTGTCTGTAACTCAGCAGCTCACAGGGGCGAGAGCACAGAGGGTGGTCAGAGTCATTTACAGCACAGAAGGAGGCCTTTTGGCCCATTGAGTCCATGTCGGCTCTCCGTGGAGCAATCCAGTCAATCCCACTCCCTTGTTCGATCCCCTTAGCTCTGCAAATTTATTCCCATCAACGGCCCATCCAATTTCCTTTTGAAATCATTGATTGTCTCCACTTCCACCATCCTCGTAGGCAGTGAGTTCCAGGTCATTACCACTCGCTGCATAAAAAAGTTCTTCTTCACATTCCTCCTGCATCTCTTGCCCAAAACCTTAAATCTGTGTCCTCTAGTCCTTGTACTATCAGCTAATGGGAACAATGTTTCCTAGTCTAATTTATCTAAACCTGTCATAATCTTGTACACCTCTATCAAACCTCCCCTCAATCTCCTTTGCTCCAAGGAGAACAACCCCAGCTTCTCCAACCTAATCTTGCAGCTAAAATCCCCCATCCCTGGAATCATTCTGGTAACTCTCCTCTGCACCCTCTCAAGGACCTTCAAATCCTTCCTAAAGTGTGGAGACCAGAACTGGAGGCAATACTCTAGTTGGGGCCTAACCAGAGCTTTATACAGGTTTAGCATAGTGTCATGCAGGCCCCCACATGCCTAGACTGAGGCACACATTATTTTGCCACATGAATGTTAAAACTTAAAATTGCGGCTGGGAAGAAAAGAGGGTCTATCACAAGGAATGTCCAAGCCCCAGAGTGGAAAGACATTTGCGTGCTGTTGGAACAAGGGACCCAGCCTTTGCTTCCCCAATACACAGAAGTAGTGATCAGGCCAGTTTAGTCACATGACTAGCTGACTGTTGGAGTTTTTTTGAATTTGAACTTGCTGAGAGAAAGAATTTCAGGAAGCTGTTAGCTCCTGGTCTGAGAACACCTCTCTCCTGTCTGCTCTCATTTCACTCTCACCAGCTTCAGAAAGCATTGAAGACATATGAACCCCAAGAGAGAAAAGTCTCCTACAGTGAACAAGGTTTAAGAATAATACTGGGCTCCAATGAAAAGCAAGATTACTTATAATCAAGGACTACAGCGAATTCGAAGAACAGTAAAAAAAAACTTTCTTCAGAGATTGCCTCAAAACTCTCCATTTAATTTTTCTTCTGCTCTTTTCTGTCCCTATTTGCAAGTGCATATTGTGTATGCATGCGAGTGTGGGACATGGCGTGTATCCGTAGACGTTAACCAAATTAGAGTTTAAGTTTAAGGTTTAATAAAATTTCATTTTTCTTCTTTAAACCTAAGAAAATCTGTTTATGCTCATTTCTTTGCCTTATAGTTGGAAAGTGGTGAACAAGGATTTACCAAGGGGGAAGCTCAAAACACAATGCGTTTAAAAACATAAACCCTATTACAATAGGCCAGGTGAAGACAGTAAAAGACCCCTAGATACCGTTCTCACCTGGTCATAACAATAGTTTTCCTGCTTTTGTACTCAATGCCTCGACTTATGAAGTCCATGATCCCATATGCTTTGCTATCCACTCTCTCAATATGTCCTGCACATGCACCCCCAGGTCCCTCTGTTCCTGCACACTCTTTTAGAACCGCATCATTAGATCTATATTGCCTCATCCTATCCCTTCTGCCAAAATGCATCACCTCACATGTGTCTGTATTAAATTCCATCTGCCACTTGTCTGCCCATTCTGCAAGCCTATCTGTGTCCTGTTGCAGGCAGTTTGTATCATCCTCACTGTTGCCATTCGTCCAAGATTGGTATTTTCTGCAAATTTTGAAATTCTACTCTGTATTCCAAGATCTAAGTCATTTATATGCAGCAATAAAAGCAGTGGTCCTAGCACTGACACTTGGGGAACACTACTGTCTACCCCCTCCTGCTAACTGAAGCCTGACCTCCAATCCTAAGCAACTAACACTGACCTTCATACAGGTCTGCTGCATGCATTATCATTCAAAACATCAGATCCTAGCACTAACCTTAACTCTGTCTAATCTTACCTTCCCCAACCCAAATCTTAATGCAGATGCATGGAATCAGTACCATCTCAATCCATAGCATTACCAGACAATATCCTGGTCTCTAACACTAACCTTTGACCCAGTCCTAACCTGCTGATACCTTTCAATAAACCTGCCTGCAAAAATGTTATGTGTCATCCTTTTAAAATTTAGAACACCCTCTGTTCTTGTTTCCATCCATTCCCTGTTCCTTCCAGGAATGGTCCCGAAACCATCACTCAAAGTACTTTCCCAGTATGGATTTCACGTGGTCCAGCAGAAGGGAATGCCAGAAACTGCCAGTTAAATCCCACACCACAGCAAACTGGGTGTAGGCAGGTTGGAACAGCGAGACTCTGTGTGGCCTTGCCTGCTTCAGATGATTACACTCAGTGGGCTGGATTTTGTTGTCCCAGAAAATGGCAGCCACCTGCACAAGACCCGCAATGCCGCAATTCTGCCACTTTACATATTCACAGTGGCGGCCCCTACAATCACATGCGGGAGTGGCATTGGCGATGCCATTCACCAATGCAGAAGCAGGTGCTGGCACCATTTTTTAAAAGGCTGCCAGCCCTGCAGACAGTTCAACAAAGTGCAGAGTTCACCCCTTCCCCACCTCGGTGATGCCAGCTTTCCCTGGACAGGAAAGTGAAGGCACGGTAGTGCCGATCATTGTGCTAAGGATCAGGAACTGAAGGTAAGATGGCTGCGGTTTATATTTTAATTCATGCAAGTGTGTTATTCAGATATGCTAAGTTGGGTCCCATTGCAGAGCAGCGGAGGGGCCGACATGGAGCTTTGCTGCTGTTGGGTAAATCAGACCCGACAATCCTGCGTCCGGTCTCATGGCAGTTGCTGCTGCTCCGATTTTCCGGCCCCCCTGCCATGGAACTGACGTCGGGCTCGGAATAAAATCCAGCCCAGTGTTGAGCTTGACTGTTCCAGCAGCAACACTAGAATTATTGTTTCTGTTTGGGAAATGAAAATAAAATCAGCCTGGCTCCCATCACCCCACCCAGTGAATCCCTACAGAAGTGTAGGGATGTGTCTGGGATCTATGCTATGATCTTTATAATTCTGGGAGGGAAATTCCACAATCCTGTGCTCCCAGCAAAGTTCCATGCTCACAGGAGAATTCCAGTCATGCAGTCTGGGATTCCCAGTCTGTTTTAATAAATGGACAGAAATCCATTTGCCTCTACCAGTGATATCCTGCAATGAGTTTCCTCTGAGCACAACTTCCCACTAGCAGCAAGGGATCTGCACTTACAATATATCTGACAGTACGTACCCACTGTGACTTTGTATTGATGGTACGAAGAGTCAGGAATGGAATGGTTTACCTGTTTGAGCTCCCTTTGCTGCACTGACCTGCCTTGATCTTCAGGGTCTGTTTGAAGATGTTCAGTCTGGTCTTGCTCTTACTGTATAGTGTTTTTGGCAGCTGATTCCTCCCCTGTGCTTGCTGGCTGTTGAAACCATCAATGAGGCAGTTGTGATGAAAGGACATTCAATCTTTTTCATGCAAGAAGGATTTGGAAAACTGCTCTATATGCAGAAGGAAGCTCCCATTACAATAATTAGGAACAGTTTCACGGTAATAGGAGCAGTTTGGAAGAAAACTTCGCCAGTTGGAGTATTGTGTCCAATTCTGGACACCACACTTTAGTAAGGACTTTGGAGAGGGTACAGAAGAAATTTACTGGAATGGTTCCAGGGATTCCAGTCTTGGGAATAGACTGGAGAAGCTGGGGTTGTTTTCCTTAGGGCACAAAAGGCTAAGGGGCAGTTTGATATTGTGGCTCAGTTGCCTCTGAGTCAGTAGGTTCTGGCTGGGTTCAAATCCCACTCCAGTTCTTGAGCACAAAAATCTGGGCTAACACTCCAGTGCAGTACTGTGGGAGTGCTGCTGTTTTTTGGGTGAGACATTAAACCAAGGCCCCGTCTGCCCCCTGTGCTGGACATAAATAGGTCCCATGGCACTGTTTTGAAGAACAGCAGGCGAGTTATCCCCATGTCCTGGCCAATATTTATCCCTCAATCAACATTGCACAAACAGATTATCTAGTCATTATCACATTGTTGTTTGTGGGAGCTTGCTGTGCACAAATTGGCTGCCACATTTCCTACAGTACAACAGCGACTACACTTCAAAAGTACTCCATTGGCTGAAAATGCTTTGAGACATCTGGTGGTCGTGAAAGGCAATCTACAAATGAAAGTCTTTCATTATTTTTCTTCCTTTTTTTTTGGTAGGTGTGTTTAAAAATCATGAAGGGTTTAGATAGAGTAAATAAAGAGAAACTATTTCCAATGGCTGAAGGGTCAACAGCCAGAGGGTTCAGATTTAAAGTAATTGACAGAAGAACCAGAGGTGACATGAGAAAAAATTTAAGCAACAAGTGGTTAGGATTTGAAATGCATTTCCTGATAAGGTGGTGGATACAGATTCACTAGCAACCTTCAAAAGTATTAATACTCGAAGGAGAAAAAATTACAGCGATATTGTGTTACCTCGGTGTCAGCCTGCTTCAGTTCAAAGTTATATTTTACATGCGCTTTACTTTTCTGGACACACAAGCACAAGAACTGATAGGCAAAGGCACAGATACACACAAACACACACCCAAACACAGACGCATACACATGCATAGACACACGGACTCAGACACACACACGTGTGCACACAGTTCCACGTAAAATTTACATGTGATGCCCACTCATCTTCTCGTGTCACTTCACCAGCTGTTGCCTCTGCAGCCAGAGCTATCCTTCACTTGCTGCTGGAACAGACAACACCTTTTTTTAATAAATGCTGTTGCTTAATGTCTGAGACCACTGAATTATGGTCTAATATAGAGACACAGGACAAGAAGCATAATGCAAGACGGCCAGAGGGCCTTTGCCAGATGTGAACATCTGAAACATTTAGCAATGGTGTTGAAAAAACTCAAAAAATCAAGAATGAGGGTGTAATAATTTGCCTTGGCTTTTCTGGGTTGTGGGGGTGGTGGAATCTGCCAGAGTTTCCACATACAGTTGTTCGCCAATGACCCACTGTGTATGTGCAGGTGGTGGATGCAAACGGGAGTGGGTTCAGCTGTGATGCCTCCCCTGGTTGAGGTACATTATCCCCACCTACACATGAAGAGAGGAAGAGTTACAGGGAGTGAGAAAGAAGGGAGGGGAAAGGGAGTAAAGAGAAGAGAAAATGAGTATAAGAGTGACAGACAGGGTGAGAGAAAGAGAGACAGAAAGTGAAAGAGACTTTAAATATGAAAGTTGGATGTATTACACTTTTGCTCATTACTGTCACTTCTCCCATCTTGTTCTCAGACTTGGCTGCCATTGTCAATCTCCCCTTATCTGCTGGCAGTGTGCCCATCCATTTCTAAACCACCACTAGGCCCTCTTATAAAATTCTCCCTTCTCTCCCATATTGTCTCCACAGAATGTCTGACATATTCAGCTCATTTATCAACCAATGCTGACATCCAGTGGCCATTGCTATTTATTAGTTTAAAACACAGAGAATGAAAATCAGACTGTAAATAATTTCCACAAGAACTGTGGCAAAAACAGGATAAAAACAAAAATGAACAAACACAAGAATTTTCCATAATTATTTGCTGTTATTTCTTATTTGGTTGATCTATTGAAATCTTACCAATAGAATTGTTTGCAGTTTCCAGTCTCCCTGTATGGTACAGCCAGAACACCCTCTGTAAACACCAGCTCATCCAAAACTCTGTTGCCCATATCTTATCCCATCATCCCTGTGCTTACTGACCTTCATTGGTTCCTGGCCCAGCACTGCCTTCATTTCAAAATTCTCCTCCTTTGTTTTCAAATCCCTCATTGGCATCATCCCTCCCTTTCTCTGTAATCTCCTCCATTCCCACAACCTTCCCTATCTCTGTAATCTCCTCCAGCCCCACATCCCTCCCTATCTCTGTAATCTCCTCCAGCCCCACTACCCTCCCCATCTCTGTAATCTCCTCCATCCCCACAACCCTCCCTATCTCTGTAATCTCCTCCATCCTCACAACCCTCCCTATCTCTGTAATCTCCTCCAGCCCCACAACCCTCCCTATCTCTGTAATCTCCTCCAGTCCCTACAACCGTCCCTATCTCTGTAACCTCCTCCAGCCCCTACAACCCTCCCTATCTCTGTAACCTTCTCCAGTCCCTACAACCCTCCCTATCTCTGTAATCTCCTCCAGCCCCACAACCCTCCCTATCTCTGTAATCTCCTCCAGCCCCACAACCCTCCCTATCTCTGTAATCTCCTCCAGTCCCTACAACCGTCCCTATCTCTGTAACCTCCTCCAGTCCCTACAACCGTCCCTATCTCTGTAACCTCCTCCAGTCCCTACAACCGTCCCTATCTCTGTAACCTCCTCCAGTCCCTACAACCGTCCCTATCTCTGTAACCTCCTCCAGTCCCTACAACCCTCCCTATCTCTGTAATCTCCTCCAGCCCCAGAACCCTCCCTATCTCTGTAATCTCCTCCAGCCCCACAACCCTCCCTATCTCTGTAATCTCCTCCAGCCCCTACAACCCTCCCTATCTCTGTAATCTCCTCCAGCCCCACAACCCTCCCTATCTCTGTAATCTCCTCCAGTTCCACAACCCTCCCTATCTCTGTAATCTCCTCCAGCCCCACAACCCTCCCTATCTCTGTAATCTCCTCCAGCCCCACAACCCTCCGAGATATCTGCGCTGCCCTAATTCAGGCCTCTTGAGCATCCCTGATTTTAATCACTCCACCCTTCACAGCCATGCCTGCAGCTGCCTGGGCCCTAAGCTCTGGAATTCCCTCCTTAAACCTCTTTGCCGCTGTCTCATTTCTTTAAATCTACTGCTTTAGCAAAGCTTCTGGTCACATGTCCTAACATTTCCATATGTGGCTCAGTATCAAATTTTGTTTGACAATGACCTTGGGATGTTTAACTATGTTACAGACACTACATAAATACAAGTTATTACTGTTGTGGTGGTACCGAGAACTCTAGGCTTAATTTTTCACCCATTTTGAAGCAGTGTAATGGAGGAAATTTGCGTGTGTGGTCTTTCGAGTGGAGGGTGGGGGGGGGGGGGTTTGCGAATAGCAAATATTTTTCCCAAATGACTTAGCAATCAGACTGTTTTACAGTGCCCTGATTGGCTGCTATTACAGCACCCTGATTGGCTGTTCCCTCACGTTATGTTTCTAGTTCCATTATTGTAAACAGCCCATCTCATGACAAAAATAATTGGAAATCACAGTTTTCTCAAAAATTAGACAAATATGAAGCAATGCAGACTCAATTCACTGAACAAGAATCAAGTGGCTCCTATTCACCTCTTATGAAATTCACTAACTACCGTATGTAGAACTTTTAAGAAGAAATTTGACTGAAAATCACCATAAACAGAGGAGTAAAAGGCTTCCTTGTTTTAGCAATTCTTAATGCATAACTTACCATTTGCCATGCAGTTGTTATATCAGTAGAAAGATGAGAATCTCAGTTTTCCAAAACATAGGCTGGAATTTTACTTTCCCAAATCGGGTGTCCTCAGAGGTGGCTGCAGTGAAAAATGGCAGACGATGACATAGAACAGGTCCCCAACATCGTGACGCCGAATCGCCATTTTACGCTCGTTGGTCGGCAGGCTACATAGGGACGCCACTCGCCGTTCGATTTAAGGCAATTGACAGCAAATTGAAGTGATTAAAAAGCCAATTGACAGCAATTTTACATTGCCTGTTGCATTTTACGTTCTGCGCACGGGTCACATGGGGGGGGCATGGGGGTTGCAGACCCAGCAGCTTTAAATGAGCGGCAACACGCTCTCACTGAAGGAGTTGGAGGAACTTGAATCTTCTGTTTTGTGTGTTGTATTTATCCGTAAATTCCACGGTCTGGGCTTATAGGATCACCAGGGCTCACTGGAGTGAGTAATACTCCTGGCAGGACCACAGCTTCTGTGATTTATCCCAGGGAGGGGAGGGGGTTTGTGAGTGCCTGTCCTTGCAGCAGGCAGCAAATAGCTGTCCTCATTACATATCTGGGACACCGCTGCCAAGGGCATTGTCCACTCTGGAGGCGGGACCCCTAGCGAGGAGGAGAACCGGACAACGAGGGACAGGGGGACAAGTGGTCAAGGAAATTAGCGACCTGGTCAGCTGCAGCCTAGTTATGGGGTGGGGGGGGGGGGGGTGAGGGGTAGTGCCCTGGGAGCAAAGACCTTTGAGGAGACAAATCTACCCAGTAGGCAGGGTGTAGTGGCTGAGCTTCCTGCAGATGTCAGAGCACCAGTGCCTTAGAAGACAATGCTTGTCCTGCGAGGCTGTGACAGCTCTGTGTGAGGTGATAGCAGCGCAAGTCAGCTCCAACTGCGTGGGTGGCCATCCAATGCTTAAAAGCTCGAACGGTCACAGTCGCTCTGAACTTCAATAAATCAGGCTCATTCCAGGATTCCACAGGAGACATGTGTGGAATCTCTTAATCACCAGTGCAGCACTGCATAAAGATGGTAACTGATGCCATATTCAGGCGCGTCAACCAGTTCATCAAGGTCAAGACTAATTCGGCCAAGCAGGCCGAGAGAGACAGAGAATTCAGTGCCATCACTGGGTTCTCCATGGTCCAAGGCATGATTGACTGACCTGTACACATGTGGCCATTAGGGCTCCTGAAGGTCAGTCAGGGGCCTTCATTAATCAAAAGGGGTTTCACTCAATGAATGTGCAACTTTTCTGTGACCACTGAAAAAATATATTGCACGTGTGTGCTCATTATCCAGGAAGCAGTCATGATGCATTCATTCTCCGGAATTCCCTGGTGTTAACATTTTTCAACCTCCCTGAATGCCTACAAGGATGGATACATAGAAAAATAGGAGCAGCAGTAGGCCATTTGGCCCTTTGAGCCTGCACCACCATTCAATACGATCATGGCTGGTCATCTAAACTCAGTACCCTGTTCCCACTTTCTCCCTGTATCCCTTGATCCCTTTAGCCCTAAGAACTATATCTAACTCTTGAATATATTTAATGATTTGGCCTCAACTGCTTTCTGTGATAGAAAATTCCACAGGTTCACCACTCTCTGGGTGAAGAAATCCCTCCTCATCTCAGTCCTAAATGGCTTACCCCTTATCCTTAGACTGTGACCCCTGGTTCAGGACTCCCCCGCCATCGGGAACATCCTTCCTGCATCTTGTCTGTCCAGTCCTGTTAGAATTTTGTAGGCTTCTATGAGGTCCCCTCTCATTCTTCTAAACTCTAGTGAATACAAGCCTAATCGACCCAATCTCTCTTCAGACGTCAGTCCTGCCATCCCAGGAATCAGTCTGGTGAACCTTCGCTGCACTCCCTTCATAGCAAGAACATCCTTCCTTCATAGCGAGAGGATTCGAGTACAGGAGCAAGGATATCTTGCTGTAATTATACAAGGCCTTGGTGAGACCACATCTGGAATATTGTGTTTTGATCTCCTTATCTGAGGAAGGATGTTCTTGCTATGGAGGGAGTGCAGCGAAGGTTCACCAGACTGATTCCTGGGTCCAAGTGCCAAGTGGCCTCTTTCTGTGCCTTAAACTTTCTATGATTCTATGATCACTCTGCTGGTGCCCTTCAGTACTCGCCAGCATGGGTATCTCATATGGTTGTCGTCTGCTGTGCCTTACATAACCTGGCGCTGGAGAGGGGGAGGCCCTGGATGCCAAGGAAATTGTTCAGCACAAGGTATCCTCAGACGAAGAGAGTGAGGGTTTGAGTAGGAGGAGGGGGCGCAACCACTTGGATGTCCAGGGGAAGCAGTTGGAGGTTTGCAGGAGTTGGGTGCCAGGGAGGCTCTAATACTCAGGTGTTTCTCCTGACCAGAGTTTCATGAGCCATGCAGTCTGTCAGCGACTGATATGTCGATCTAACTTCAGGCATTCGCAGCAGCTGGATGCCCAAAAGCACTCACCTGTAAGGGCTAATCTCAGCTGCTATGGTCCAGCTTTCTCTCTAACATCCCATGGCCCAATGGTGCACCTGCCCCAAGTCTCCATCTCATGCAGAAGAAAAAGTTCACCTCATACATCATCAGTTACTTGAGAAATAAATAAGCAAAAGGAGAACTTTAACAAAGTTTTCTGAAAATTGTGCAAAAATCAACATGAACCAAAATCACACAGTGAAACCTCTGCAGTTATTGATTTCTGAAATCGTTTCCAAGTGTCGATTCTCCTTCGCTGCCAGTTATGGCAGAGGCAGGTGGTTGATCAGGTTGCCCCGTGGCTTGGGATGACCTGGGGTGTCCTCTGGCTGCCAGAGGCTGAGAGGACCCCACCATGTTGAGGTGAATCTGAGCAGTCTCGGGACCACCCTCTGTCATTCTGGCACTTTGAGATGCTAGTATCACTGGCAGAGGGGCCAAGGAGCCGCTGTACATATCAGGAGTGGCTTGAGAGAAGCCCCCAGATACAGACTGCTGTTTGCTCCTCTGCCATCACGAGGTTCATTTGGGCCTCCCTGCTGACCTGAGGGATGACCACCTGGAGGAGACCAAAGGTGCCTCATCCCACTCTCGCATTGACACAGATATATGGAGCTCACCGACACTAAGGGTGCGTAAGTCTCTGCGAATCTCCGGCAGGCACTGGGTGGCCTGCTGGAGCTGGCTGTCCACTGCAGTCACCAATCTGTCAATGGAGGAAGCCAGTCAACAGTTGACAGGGACTATGCAGAACTCATGGCCTGGACTCCAAAGTCCGAGCCGGAGCATGCATCGTCTCTGGTAACTCCGCCAGATCTTCACACACTTCACGCCGCATCTGCAGCATCTTCCGCCTCAGAGACTCATCAGCAGCACGGGGCTCAGCACTGGCCTGACCTCCCACAGTCCTCCGAGTGTCAGAGGCACTGACCGAAACTGCCTCTGGCAACTGGTCCGGCACTTGTGGGGTGCGAGAACCAGGTTGTGACCACGAAGCTGAAAGCGCTATTAGCCCAACCAAGGTGACTGTATCTGAACTGGTGATTGGTGTGGGGCAAGGATGTGTAGATGCACCCTCTGAGGTCCCCTCCTCCTCCTCAGAGGCGGTCAGATGTCTCCCAGATACATCGCCTGGCAGCAGCTGCGATTCACCTGCAGGAGAAAACAAAATGATCAGATCTGCGACACTCCAGACCGAAGGACGTCTTAGACTGCAGTCTGGCTGCATGTCTGTGAGTTTGAACGCATGAAAGGCCATTGTTTGAAGGGCCACCCCCACCCATGCTCACAGTCTGGGGAAGTCGCCCTCCTGGCCAGGTGCGCCGGCCTCACCATCAGCAACTGATCGGCCGCCATCCTCACCAGCACGTAGCACCTCCTCCACAGCAGTGAGAATGGCAATGATTGGCACACAACCACTGGTCTGTGCCCTCTCAGTATTCTGGGCCCTCTTCTCCTGTAGAGACACATGACAATCATTTCAGTTACTTGACTTAAAGAGCACCCACTCACCCCTCTTGCTGCCTCTGGGACCATTGCCATTCAAGTGTAAGGTTGGCACATTTCTGGACGCTTGTGTGGGTCAGATGTGCCAGCATACGCCCCATGACGCACGCAGCCATTCACTACAGATGGAGGGCTTCCACTTTGCAGCATCAACACCTGCATACCTACCCATCTGAGTACAAAGCAATGAGGACAGAGACATGCTACTCACCCTGGTAGAGCGGAAAAGGTCATTGACCCACTTGCAGCACTGGATCTACATCCTCCTCACACCCCAGTGGCTGCTGACCCCCTCCACAACCTCCATCCAGGCCCTCTTGGTGATCTGAGGAGGCCGCCTCCTTCTATTTGGTGTGTAGAGGACCTCCTGCCTTGCCTCAGCCACCTGGAGGAGGACATGCAGGAAGATAGTGGTGAACTGTGGGGCTATCTGGTCAGTACTCTCTGCTTTGCCACAAGCGGGTTCTGGTCCTCAAGTCTCAGGTTGGTATCTGTGAAGGTCTGGTGGGTCACCCTTTATGGTCAGAGGACAGCTCCTGTTCCCCTCAGCCTGCTAATGTGTCCGCTATGTAGCTCCTGCTTCTCCCACCGTACTCTTGGAAACATACAGCATTCTCAGAGCTACTAAAGAAGCTGACAGCCTTTTTAAATGGCTGTCCGCACCTTCTTCCAGCCCTTTCTCTGCCACCAATGCAGACCTTCCTGCTCGCACACGCGCCTTTTCTATTCAAAACTCCGCTGGCGAAGCTTAATTGGATACCTAGCACTCTATCGCGGTGGCAGTTGAGCCCAGAGTGTGAGTGTCTTTGGCACCCGCTTCCCGGACTGCAGCCCCGCCGGATCACGTTAAATTCCAGCCATAGCGTCTTTTAATTTATGTGATTTTTCATGATGTGTTAATCATTTTGTTTATCGGCGTTATCCCAACCAAATCGGAACTCAGTGATGCCATTGATTCCCTAGCCAGCGGAAAAGCCCCTGGGAAGGACAGCATTACCCCTGAAATAATCAAGAGTGCCAAGCCTGCTATACTCTCAGCACTACATGAACTGCTATGCCTGTGCTGGGACGAGGGAGCAGTACCCCAGGACATGCGCGATGCCAACATCATCACCCTCTATAAAAACAAAGGTGACCGCGGTGACTGCAACAACTACCGTGGAATCTCCCTGCTCAGCATAGTGGGGAAAGTCTTTGCTCGAGTCGCTCTGAACAGGCTCCAGAAGCTGGCCGAGCGCGTCTACCCTGAGGCACAGTGTGGCTTTCGTGCAGAGAGATCGACTATTGACATGCTGTTCTCCCTTCGTCAGATACAGGAGAAATGCCGTGAACAACAGATGCCCCTCTACATTGCTTTCATTGATCTCACCAAAGCCTTTGACCTCGTCAGCAGACGTGGTCTCTTCAGACTACTAGAAAAGATCGGATGTCCACCAAAGCTACTAAGTATCATCACCTCATTCCATGACAATATGAAAGGCACAATTCAACATGGTGGCTCCTCATCAGAGCCCTTTCCTATCCTGAGTGGTGTGAAACAGGGCTGTGTTCTCGCACCCACACTTTTTGGGATTTTCTTCTCCCTGCTGCTTTCACATGCGTTCAAATCCTCTGAAGAAGGAATTTTCCTCCACACAAGATCAGGGGGCAGGTTGTTCAACCTTGCCCGTCTAAGAGCGAAGTCCAAAGTACGGAAAGTCCTCATCAGAGAACTCCTCTTTGCTGACGATGCTGCTTTAACATATCACACTGAAGAATGCCTGCAGAGTCTCATCGACAGGTTTGCGTCTGCCTGCAATGAATTTGGCCTAACCATCAGCCTCAAGAAAACGAACATCATGGGGCAGGATGTCAGAAATGCTCCATCCATCAATATTGGCGACCACGCTCTGGAAGTGGTTCAAGAGTTCACCTACCTAGGCTCAACTATCACCAGTAACCTGTCTCTAGATGCAGAAATCAACAAGCGCATGGGTAAGGCTTCCACTGCTATGTTCAGACTGGCCAAGAGAGTGTGGGAAAATGGCGCACTGACACGGAACACAAAAGTCCGAGTGTATCAGGCCTGTGTCCTCAGTACCTTGCTCTACGGCAGCGAGGCCTGGACAACGTATGCCAGCCAAGAGCGACGTCTCAATTCATTCCATCTTCGCTGCCTTCGGAGAATACTTGGCATCAGGTGGCAGGACTATATCTCCAACACAGAAGTCCTTGAAGCGGCCAACATCCCCAGCTTATACACACTACTGAGTCAGCGGCGCTTGAGATGGCTTGGCCATGTGAGCCGCATGGAAGATGGCAGGATCCCCAAAGACACATTGTACAGCGAGCTCGCCACTGGTATCAGACCCACCGGCCGTCCATGTCTCCGTTATAAAGACGTCTGCAAACGCGACATGAAATCGTGTGACATTGATCACAAGTCGTGGGAGTCAGTTGCCAGCATTCGCCAGAGCTGGCGGGCAGCCATAAAGACAGGGCTAAATTGTGGCGAGTCGAAGAGACTTAGTAGTTGGCAGGAAAAAAGACAGAGGCGCAAGGGGAGAGCCAACTGTGCAACAGCCCCAACAAACAAATTTCTCTGCAGCACCTGTGGAAGAGCCTGTCACTCCAGAATTGGCCTTTATAGCCACTCCAGGCGCTGCTTCACAAACCACTGACCACCTCCAGGCGCGTATCCATTGTCTCTCGAGATAAGGAGGCCCAAAAGAATTATCGGCGATTATTTTGATGACTTTTTTGTGACGTTGTGCATTGTGTGCATGAAACAACTATGACCATATCAGTGACTGAATGCGTGTTCGAGCTGACATGAAAAGAATGGACAATTTGGGATCAATGTTTGATAGGTTTGGTCTAATTGTTATGACATTCTCATTTATTCTGGGTCATTGTGTAGGTCATGTGTGTAATTACCCATAATAAAAGCAGACTTTACAATTGTTTTTCCCCTTCAAAGCACCATTTACATAAAGACCCAGTGGCGCAGTGATTAGCACCGCAGCCTCACAGCTCCAGCGACCCGGGTTCGATTCTGGGTACTGCCTGTGCAGAGTTTGCAAGTTCTCCCTGTGACCGCGTGGGTTTTCGCCGGGTGCTCTGGTTTCCTCCCACAGCCAAAGACTGATAGGTAAATTGGCCATTTTAAATTGCCCCTAGTATAGGTAGGTGGTAGGAGAAGGTGGAGTTGTGGTAGGAATATGGGATTAGTGTAGGATTAGTATATATGGGTGGTTGATGGTCGGCACAGACTCGGTGGGCCGAAGGGCCTGTTTCAGTGCCGTAACTCTAAATTTAAAAAAAATATATACATTGGTGTGTGTTTACAAAGTCTTTTGACAGAAAATAACAAGAACATTTTTCAGAATCAGATATCCCGCGTTTGACATGTCTGGGGGAGTCATTCGTATATCAAGAAATTGATATGCTTTGCTTGTACTATTCATAGTATCACAAGTATCCAATGTTGCGTTTTCTTCTCTTTGTGCTTACTAACAAATAAACATCAAGGTACCAACCACGCATAAGGAATTGGTTAACACAAATACATAGGTTCATTTAAGGAGTTGAAGACTGGTAACAGCATTACAAAGTCGGAGAACTTGTACACACGTTTGATCTGCTTGCTCTCTCACAGCAGACTGAGACAGAGTCTGAGTCACATGATACATTGCATCATTTCTCCTCTGGTAATGTATACAGAAAACATAACCTTGCCCATTTTAAGGTGTACCACAACATTCCCTTATTCTTCCCAACTAAACAGCTCCCCCTTACAACTAACCATAACGATCATGTTATAGCATGGAAATGCTTATTTACATATGACAGTGTCACGAGTTAAGAAACTCATAAACTTACAAGTCCCCAAAGTGCAGCCTACTTATTTGCCCCAACTTAGTGACTGTAATGTTAATTTGAGGTTGTGGAATCTTCTGTTGAAAAAACAGTGGAGGATGAAAGATGTGCATGGCAGGAATGCAGGCAAAGAGCTAACAAGTTTAAAGATAAGACAACAGGTTAGAATTCAGCATCCCACAGAAGGTGTGTGGCAACCAGCTGAAGTGACCAGGATTTGTGATCTGTGGGAGTGTCATGCTTGGATGTTGCTTTGGATTTAGCCTTGCATCTTGTCCTGGATGCAATGGAGTGAAACAATGTTTGAGGATTAGATACTTTCCTGATTTGCCTTCTGTTCCATCTCACCAATGGGTGTGATGACCTCGGATGACCTTGGCTCCGGACAGATCCTCATCACTTCAGCTGGTTGCCACGCACCTTCTGTGGGATGCTGAATTCGAACCTGTTGTCCTATCTTTAAACTTGTCAACACTTTGCCTGCATTCCTGTCATGCACATCTTTCATCCTCCCCGGCTTTTTCAAAAATTCGTCTCTGGCTTCTGGAAGGGTAGATTGATGAAAATTAGGTAGTTTCGATTGCACTGGTCTGCCAAAAATGAGTTCTGCTGGTGATGGAATGGTTGCACTTAGAGGTGTTGCCCTAAGGTGTAGCATTGCAATGTGTAGATCTTGTTTGGTCGGTCTGCACTTCAGAATTAAAGATTTCACTGTACAAATCATTCTTTCAGCCATGCTGTTAGATCTGGGGTAGTTCGGCGATGAAGTAGTGTGATCTAGTCACCACTTCTCACACATGCCCTTGAATGGTTTTCCAGCAAATTGAAGCCCGTTATCTGGGATTATCTCCCTGGGTGCCCCAAATAGACTGAAAATAGCATTTAACGTGTGCTACACGTGCTTGGCATGTCATGGATGATAGTTGTCACTGCTTATTTTTCCAAGTATCCTAAGAAATCATCCCCATGGTCCAAGGATAAGTAGGAACATTGTGTGGTAAAAGCGGTTCCTTGTGTTGATGTGACATTTTTTCCTGACACTTCTTAACCGTGACTTCAATGTCATTGTTCATACCTAACTAATAGACTGTCTCTCTCACGAGCCTCCTCGTATGATCTGTGTCTACGTGTGGCTGCCGAAGTTGTTGTAGCATGTCACATCACTATAATTCCACTACGATGACTTGCTTTCTCTTGAAGATGACTCCGAGATATGCCTAGCTCATCCCGATAGCCCAAAACTGACTCACGTGTTCATGGACATCCCAAATGGAGTCTGGCCATCCTTCGATAATCATTTTCCAGAGTTCTTGCAGCGTTGAATCTTTCGCTGCCTCCACCTGTAGAACAGAGAACAGTACAGCACAGGAACAGGCCATTCGGCCCTCCAAGCCTGCGCCGATCTTGATGCCTGCCGAAACTAACACCTTCTGCACTTCCGGGGGCCATATCCCTCTATTCCCTTCCTATTCATATATTTGTCAAGATGTCTCTTAAACGTCGCTATCGTATCTGCTTCCACCACCTCCCCTGGCAGCAAGTTCCAGGCACTCACCACCCTCTGTGTAAAAAAACCTCCCTCGCACATCCCCTCTAAATTTTGCCCCTCGCACCTTAAACCTATGTCCCCTAGTAACTGACTCTTTCACCCTGGGAAAAAGCTTCTGACTATCCACTCTGTCCATGCTGCTCATAACTTTGTAAACCTCTATCGTGTCACCCCTCCACCTCCGTCGTTCCAGTGAAAACAATCCGAGTTTTTCCAACCTCTCCTCATAGCTAATGCCCTCCAGACCAGGCAACATCCTGGTAAACCTCTTCTGTACCCTCTCCAAAGCCTCCACGTCCTTCTGGTAGTGTGGCAACCAGAATTGCACGCAATATTGTAAGTGTGGCCTAACTAAGGTTCTGTACAGCTGCAACATGACTTGCCAATTTTTATACTCTATGCCCCGACCGATGAAGGCAAGCATGCCGTATGCCTTCTTGACTACTATATCCACCTGCGTTGCCACTTTCAGTGACCTGTTGACCTGTACGCCCAGATCTCTGCCTGTCAATACTCCTAAGGGTTCTGCCATTTACTGTATACCTCCCACCTGCATTAGACCTTCCAAAATGCATTACCTCACATTTGTCCAGATTAAACGCCATCTGCCACTTCTCCGCCCAAGTCTCCAACCGATCTATATCCTGCTGTATCCTCTGACAATCCTCATCACTATCCGCAACTCCACCAACCTTTGTGTCGTCCGCAAACTTACTAATCAGACCAGCTACATTTTCCTCCAAATCATTTATATATACTACAAACAGCAAAGGTCCCAAGCACTGATCCCTGCGGAACACCACTAGCCACATCCCTCCATTCAGAAAAACACCATCCACTGATACCCTCTGTCCTCTGTGACTGAGCCAGTTCTGTATCCAACTTGCCAGCTCACCTCTGATCCCGTGTGACTTCACCTTTTGCACCAGTCTGCCATGCGGGACCTTGTCAAAGGCTTTACTAAAGTCCATATAGACAACATCCACCGCCCTTCCCTCATCAATCATCTTCGTCACTTTCTCAAAAAGCTCAATCAAATTAGTAAGACACGACCTCCCCTTCACAAAACCATGCTGTCTCTCGCTAATGAGTTCGTTTGTTTCCAAATGGGAGTAAATCCTATCCCGAAGAATCTTCTCTAATAGTTTCCCTCCCACTGACGTAAGGCTCACCGGCCTATAATTTCCTGGATTATCCTTACCACCCTTCTTAAACAAAGGAACAACATTGGCTATTCTCCAGTCCTCTGGGACCTTACCTGTAGCCAATGAGGATGCAAAGATTTCTGTCAAGGCCCCAGAAAATTCTTCCCTTGCCTCCCTCAGTATTCTAGGGTAGATCCCATCAGGCCCTGGGGACTTATCTACCTTAATGCTTTGCAAGACACCAAACACCTCCTCCTTTTTGATAAAGAGATGACTGAGACTATCTGCACTCCCTTCCCTAGGCTCATCATCTACCAAGTCCCTCTCCTTGGTGAATACTGATGCAAAGTACTCATTTAGCACCTCACCCATTTCCTCTGGCTCCAGCATAGATTCCTATCTCTGTCCTTGAGTGGGCCAACCCTTTCCCTGGTTACCCTCTTGCTCTTTATATACATATAAAAAGCCTTGGGATTTTCCTTAATCCTGTTTGCCAATGACTTTTCATGACCCCTTTTAGCTCTCCTAACTCCTTGCTTAAGTTCCTTCCTACTGTCTTTATATTCCTCAAGTGCTTCGTCTGTTCCTAGCCTTCCAGCCCTTACAAAGCTTCCTTTTTCTTTTTGACTAGGCTCACAATATCCCGTGTTATCCAAGCTTCCCGAAACTTGCCAAACTTGTCTTTCTTCCTCACAGGAACATGCTGGTCCTGGATTCTAATTAGCTGACGTTTGAAAGACTCCCACATGTCAGATGTTGATTTCCCCAATCTAAATTCTTCAGTTCCTGCCTAATATTGTTATTGCTGTGTAGTTGCTGACACTGCCGTTGAATATCTTCAAGTTCAATGTCGAGCAGGTCGACCTGTAGATCTATGGTCACATCTGCGGTCCTCGCCGGACGGGTAGTCGGCTGAGCATATCGTATGTAACCATTGAGTTACCAGGTTTATACCGAACCTCTACGTCATAACCCTATATGTTTATGAGCAGACATTCCAGCCTCGCCGCCAGTCAATGGTTACCCTCAAATCATCTGGAGCAGTTTGTGGTCAGTCTCCAACACAAATCTCTTCCCGAATAGGTAGGTGTGAAAATGCATAATTCCAAACACCAAGGCTCATGTTCCAGTAACTGGTCAGGGTTGTTGAAGCAACTGCAATGGATTTATCAATTGGGAGGCGGTGGCATAGTGGTATTATCACTGGACTAGTAACCCAGAGACCCAGGGTATTTCTCTGGGGACATGGTTTCGAATCCCACCACAGCAGAAGGTGGTATTTGAATTCAAATTAATAAACCTGAAATTAAAAAAGCTAGTCTAATGATGGCAATGAAACCATTGTCGATTGTAGCAAAAACCCATCTGGTTCATTAATGTCCTTTAGGGAAGGAAATCTGCAGTCTTTACCTGGCCTACATGTGACTCCAGACCCACAGAAATGTGGTTGACTCTTACATACCCTCTGAAATGCCCTAGCAAGTCACTCAGTTGTATCTAACCGCTATGAAGTCAATAAAAAGGAATGAAACCAGACGGACCACCCGGTATCGACCTAGGCACCGGAAATGACAACGACAAACCTAGCCCTGTCGACCCTGCATAGTCCTCCTTACTAACATCTGGGGGCTTGTGCCAAAGTTGTGCCTGTCCCACCGGCAGGACAGACCCACCAGAGGTGGTGGCACAGTGGTATACAGTAGGGAGGGAGTTGCCCTGGGAGTCCACAACATCGGCTCCGGACCCCATGAAGTCTCATGGCATCAGGTCAAACATGGGCAAGGTAACCTCCTACTGATTACCACCTACCGCCCTCCCTCAGCTGATGACTCAGTACTCCTCCATGTTGAGCACCACTTGGAGGAAGCACTGAGGGTGGCAAGGGCACAAAATGTACTCTGGGTGGGGGACTTCAATTTCCATCACCAAGAGTAGCTCGGTAGCACCACTACTGACCGAGCTGGCTGAGTCCTAAAGGACATAGCTGCTAGACTGGGACTGCGGCAGGTGGTGGGGGAACCAACACGAGGGAAAAACATACTTGACTTCGTCCTCACCAATCTGCCTGCCGCAGATGCTTGCACCAATGCACCAAGTCTCCTTAGACGGCACCTTCCAAACCCGCGACCTTTACCACCTAGAAGGACAAGGGCAGCAAATACATGGGAACACCACCACCTGCAAGTTCCCCTCCAAGTCACACACCATCCTGACTTGGAACTGTATCGCCGTTCCTTCACTGTCGCTGGGTCAAAATCCTGGAACTCCCTTCCTAACAGCACTGTGGGTGTACCTACACCAAATGGACTGCAGCGTTTCAAGAAGGCAGCTCACCACCACCTTCTCAAGGGCAATTAGGGATGGGCAATAAATGCTGGCCTGGCCAGTGACGCCCACATCTCATGAATGAATAAAAAAAATCCCCTTTCTTTCCAAAGATAAATCTTGTTTGCTGCAAGTAACACCACATAAAATTAGATATCAAAATTAGTTATACAGGATAAAGATTGTAACATTTACAGGTATAAAGATAGGGCATGTGACATTTGCAAGCGCAGAGGCTTTGAAGTCCATTTATCGTTTTGGTGGTTTGACAACTCTTCCAGGTCTGGTTATGGTATAACCTTCTGGAGATGTGGATTTCACCCTTGGCTGTTTTTGTTCTGGAGGTTGTCTGGAGTATGTAATTTGACCCTGCCTGCTCTAGAGTAATTCAATAATCTCTGCAAAGTCCTTCTTAGGTAGACCCTCTGCACTGAAGATGACTTGCTTCCACTCTGGTTTAGTGCATTCTAACATGTCTAATGAGTCCGATGCACGAACCACAGACTTTACCACATGTGCGGCAGTTGTTTAAAGAGTTGGATTGGCGCGTCCTTCCACTGCCTGGACTTGGCTTCCGCGTGCTCCTGTTGAAATCTCATGAGGTGCCTGGTACCTTCTTGAATGCATCTTCTCCACTTTGAGCAATTGAGGGACAGGGGCTCCCAGGAGTCGATGGGTATGTTTGAGTTCTTCAGGCATGCCTCGAGAACGTCTCTAAAGCGTTCCCTCTGTCCTCCTGGGAGTCTTTTTTGGCACGGCAAAGCTCAGCATAGAGCAATTGCTTTGGGAGCCTGATGTCAGGTATGCGAGGGACGTGGCCCACCCAATGAAGCTGGTTTTGTGTACTTAGCACCTCGATGCTGGGAATGTTGGCATGTTGTAGCTGTACACAACCTTAGTTAGGCCACACTTAGAATATTGCGTGCAATTCTGGTCGCCACACTACCAGAAGGATGTGGAGGCTTTGGAGAGGGTACAGAAGAGGTTTACCAGGATGTTGCCTGGTCTGGAGGGCATTAGCTATGAGGAGTGGTTGGATAAATTCGGATTGTTTTCACTGGAACGACGGAGGTGGAGGGGCGACATGATAGAGGTTTACAAAGTTATGAGCGGCATGGACAGAGTGGATAGTCAGAAGCTTTTTCCCAGGGTGGAAGAGTCAGTTACTAGGGGACATAGTTTTAACGTGCGAGGGGCAAAGTTTAGAGGGGATGTGCGAGGCAAGTTTTTTTTACACAGAGGGTGGTGAGTGTCTGGAACCTGCTGCCGGGGGAGGTGGTGGAAGCAGATATGATAGCGATGTTTAAGAGGCATCTTGACAAATACGTGAAAAGGATGGGAATAGAGGGATACGGTCCCTGGAAGTGCAGAAGGTTTTAGTTTAGGCAGGCATCAAGATCAGCGCAGGCTTGGAGGGCCGAATGGCCTGTTCCTGTGCTGTACTGTTCTTTGTATGTTGTCAATATGCTGGTTGCTGTCCTGTATTTCCGTTACATCCTCATAGTCGCAGTGTGTTCTTTTGAGTCCACTGTATGCAATTCGAGTATTTCACACTTTTCTTAGATGGCTTTTCAACACTGCCCCGTTAGATGTTGTAATCTCATAAGACCGAGGCTCACTGCATACTTTGGATACCTCTGTGTGTAACCATGTTCTCATTGTGGGGTGTATGACCCTGACCTTTTGCTCTCCGTGTAGCTGAGGTAGTTCCGCCCCTGAGTATCGGTCATGCACCATCTTCATACTCCTGTTTTTTGAGCAGTGTCTCCTGCATCTTGGAGAATTTGGACAGGGATGTGGCAGAGTCGTCCGCACTTGTCTGCCAAACATGATCTCTGCTTGTGGCGTAAGACCATATCCATAGGTGTAGCACTGAGGTGGAGCATGGCAACACAAAAATCTTGTTTTATTGTCCTACACTGCGAGATAAGTGATTTGACTGCGCGAACTATTCGCTCAGCGAGACCATTAGATCTCGGGAAATGTGGTGAGGACGTCACATGGTTTACACCCCATTTGGTGCACATATCTCTGAAAGGTTTGCCCGTATACTGTGGCCCATTGCCAGAAATTATTCCTTCAGGTACACTGAATAGACTGAATATGGCTCTCAATGGGCTGGATTCTATACAGCCCTCGATGTTGGGATCCATGATGGTGTGGGGGTGGGGTAGAGGATGGCCCCAGATGAGGCCCACCACAGATCTCGACGCCGGTAGGGCCCAGCCCAATATTGCTGGCGGCAGCGAGGCCTTGTGGTGGCTCCCTCCCGCCACTCAATAACGGGAACGCAATTTAAATAAATTACAATATTTGCATTAATGAATCTCCCACTTCCTCCTGACGTCCTGTCGCGATCTTCATCCCAGCTGCCGCGCCTTCGGATGCCCAACCGGGTAAACGAGGTGCAACACTTGTGGAGAGGGGGAGGAGGTAAGTTTCTCAGGTTGCGGGGGGGCGGAGGGGTGGGGAATGGGATCAAATTAACGTCATGGGTGTAGGGGATTGTGGAAAGGGTTATAATGTAAAATGCAGTTGGGGGGGGGGGGTAGGTTAGATAGTAAAGGTCAGTGTTTTTGGGCAGGGGGAAGGGAAATAAATAATTTAATTGTTATTGGGGGGAGTGGGAGATAGGCAAAGGAGATGTATCTTTTTAATTTAATTCAATTTCATTTTAAATATTTAAATGTCCCGGTAGGGCTGACAGCCCTTTAAAAAGGGCGTCAGCACCTGCCTCCAGGCAGTTGATGCCATTGCCGGGGACAGACAGCCAGCCCCCTCCACGTGATCCAGGGGGGTGGCCTGCCCCAGCTATTTAAAAGAGCTGCCACACTTGGAATTTTAGAGATACAGCACTGAAACAGGCCCTTCGGCCCACCGAGTCTGTGCCGAACATCAACCACCCATTTATACTAATCCTACACTAATCCCATATTCCTACCTGTCCCTATATTTCCCTACCACCTACCTATACTAGTGACAATTTATAATGGCCAATTTACCTATCAACCTGCAAGTCTTTTGGCTTGTGGGAGGAAACCGGAGCACCCGGAGAAAACCCACGCACACAGGGAGAACTTGCAAACTCCACACAGGCAGTACCCGGAATCGAACCCGGGTCCCTGGAGCTGTGAGACTGCGGTGCTAACCACTGCGCCGCCCTTGCGGCGGCTCTTTGATTTGTGGGCTTGAAGAATTCAGCCCAACGTGTCAGGTCACACTGTGAAATGCCTACTCAACTTTTAGCTGAGAATTGCTTCACTGAGTCTTGTCTCAGGTCTGTTTTGCTGTATCGGCTAGCATTTACGCAGGTCTCTGGCGTTTTCCTTGCTGCCGTTGCCCTGTTGCTGTGATTGTTATCTGTTTATTTGTGTCCGACTGTGACTTCTGGCTGCGTCTTTGGAGCCAGATTTCTTGCATAGGTGGGCCCAGTGTCCTTTTGCACCACATGCCTTGCACAGATCTTGAAATGCAGGACAACTTCACGATGAGTGGGACCAACCACATATACCACACAGCTTGCTTGCTCTTTTCGACCTGGTTATCATGCCGATACTGTTGGCTGTACCTAGGGCTTGCAGATTCTGTTGTCCAGCTACAATGGCTTTGTATTTCCTGCCATCATCTAGCAGCGCGTCAATGCTGTGACCTTTCTTTTTCTTCAAACACTTCAATGGGTGTTGAGACAATTACCAGCTCCATTAGTAGCTCAGTTTCTGAAAAGTTGCATTTGTTGCCCTTACTATGGCATCTTCTGATAAACTGATCTATTGATTCCTATGGCTGTTGCCTGTAGGACATTAATTCCAGGCAGTGGATTCTGAAATTCACTTTTAATCAGAGTTAATTTTCTGGCACTTTCCATATCTTTGTGGGATCTTTCTGGTCCTCTTCAGATAAGCCAGACGTATTGATTCGGTGTAATCCCTCATTTCCAACTGCTAGCAGTATTTTTAGAACTTGCTTCTCTGGTTCTACAATCACTTGGGCTGTGAAACATAACTGCATTCTTCATTTAAAAAGTTTTAATTTGGATAGGATATCAATGGCCTTCCAGTTCATGCTGGGAAGTTTGATATCTATCTGTCTGCTGTTCTTTCGCTTTCTGGTCTTTATTTAACTTTGTTCTAGTCATTCTGCACTGCTTCTCCTTTAAGAAATTATCTGTTGTTTAGACTGACTGCTTTCATGGAGAGTAACAGGTGTTTGACAGTGTTCTGTGTTTATCTTGCTTGTAGTACTTAAGCTTGTCTGTTTGCATAGCTGTTCAACAGGCAGTTCATTGCTTTTCTTTTGCTAGAGTTTATTTATGTTGTTCACGCTCGAATGGTATAATGATTTTTTTTAGCTGTGGCAGCATGAATGAAAACTCTCCTTCACGATCGAGTGATTTAATGATTTTTTAATTTTTGCTGCGTGAATGGAGACCTTGCAGTGTTCGTAAGTTTCCCGTGCTTTTTTGCTATCGGATGCAATGACATCGGTCTTGATCAGCCTGGGAGAGAAGTCATGTTTTCCCCATTTTCTTTCTCTCCCATGGAGGCTTTGAAAGAAAAAAAATCAATTTTTTAATGCATTCAAGGTTTGCTTTTTTTTTTTAAAAACGGGGATTCCTCACCATCAGCCCAATGACTCACCCAATCACAGGAATTTACTTGCAGCCAGTCATTCTACGCTCTGTCTTCTACAGCTGGAGGTAAGTGTTTACTTCTTTCCACCTTTTGGGCCAGTATTTCTTTTGAACTTGCTCTCTTGTGGCTGTCAGAAGGGTTGTTTTCAGAGCTGTTTTACCCATGGTCTTCAACTTGGACTTTGTCTTTTCACCACAGCTGCCACCATGTAATGAGTTCTTTATGTTGTCTGATGCAACATAAATGAGATGCGTGCAGTCCAGTTCATTGAAGATCTCAAACAGGTTTATTAACTGCTAAACTAGGATGTACAGTACAGAGCTAACTATTTACAGAACCTTCTTCTAGGTGTTACAGTTGCAGAGTGACTGGCTTGTGGTCACCTGACTACATCCTGGTATGTAGCTCATTAGCATACTGAGATCTTAAAGGGACATTACTCTTAAGGCGATCACGCAACAGTCACCTTCACAGCCACTAGCAGCAGTGAACTTTGCCCTGCTCTGAGGTTGCAGGCCTGCCTGCAAGACGTGGCAGATTTCTGTGGGAACCTCCTTTGTAAAACAGAGTCGATGCACACACTGCTCACAGCTTAGATTGAAGTAAGAGAAGTGCTCCCAGAAGATCCTGGGAGCATAAAGCCCCTGGCTGAGAGCGCACCTCCCCTTCCCTCTCCAAGTAGCTTGTCCACTTCTGTACTGCCTCTGCTCCATCTCCCACTCATGTGGCAGGCCAAGAGGGATGGTTGCGACTGCACCCATCACTGGGAGCAAGTGGTGTGACCAGAAACCTTGAAGTAAAACCAAGGCCTTCTCCATATGCAGTACTACTCCTTGCCAACTTCACAAACTTTAAACATTTCTGCAAACCACTAAGCACTTCTATAAACTCAAATCGGGCAAGTAGAAATTTATCAGTAGCTAACCTGACAGTGGTTGATGATCTGCTTAAAGTGCTGATGGGGTGTCCTCATTGCTGCCGAATGCACATTCAGTTGTACGAGTTCAAGAGAAAGGGTATCAGCTCGAGCATTCAGATCAAAAATGGCACCATGGGGTTAAATCAGCTTTACACACTGACTGATGTCACTGTCGGCCTACTCTGCATACTGGCACATGCTCCTAACACCCATGCTACCAACCTCCACAAAATGGCATCCCGCACTGGTCATGTTGAAGTGCGCGCGCGTGGCACAGACTCCACTTTGGGACCAAAATGGCACCATAGCACCTCATATATGGGCGCATCGGAGCTGAATTTTGTGGCCAGAGAGTTCTAGATTACACTGATCCTTCCTGGCCTCTTTATGTCAGCTAGGGCAGAATCATTGGGCTGAATTTCATAAGCCCACTGCCAAAATAGGTGGCGAGCGAAAAAAGGGCTGCCTGCCAAAGAGCCACTGCGATTCCAAGCGCGGTGGCTCATTTAAATAGCTGGGGCGGGGCGGGCCACCTCCCCCCCACCCCCGATCACAGGGAGGAGGCAGGTTGTCCATCCCCGGCAATGACATCAGCTGCCTGTGCCCTAGTAGGACGTTTAAACATTTAAAGTGAAATTGAAATAAAATAAATACATTTCTTCTGCCCCTCTCCCACCCCCCAATATCAATTAAATTAATTATTTGCCCTTACCCCGCAAAGACTTAGCTTCACAATCTGACCTTCCCCACCATAAACTTCACAAACTTTAAACTTATAAACCTTCCCATCATCCCCTACACCTGTGATATTCATTTGACCCCATTCCCCATCCCCCACTGAGAAACTTACCTCCTCCACCCTCCCACTAGTGTTGTGCCTTGCTTCCTTGGATGGGATTCTGAAGGCACGGCAGTGCTGGCCACTGGGGTGAAGATCACGCCAGGACTTCAGGTGGTTTTTTTTATTCATTCATGGGATGTGGGTGTCGCTGACCAGTCCAGAATTTATTGCCCATCCCTAATTGCAGATGAGACGGTGGTGGTGAGCTGCCTTCTTGAACCGCTGCAGTCCATGTGGGGTAGGTACACCCACAGGGTTGTTAGGAAGAGAGTTCCAGGATTTTGACACAGCGACAGTGAAGGAACGGCGAGTTCCAAGTCAGGATGGTGTGTGACTTGGAGGTGAACTTGCAGGTGGTGGTGTTCTCACGCATCTGCTGCCCTTGTCCTTCCAGGTGGTAGAGGTCGCAGGTTTGGAAGGTGTTGCCTGAGTATCCTTGGTGCAGTGCATCTTGTAGATGGTACACACTGCTGCCACTATGCATTGCTGGTGGACAAGGTGCCAATCAAGCGGGCTGCTTTGTCCTGGATGGTGTTGAGCTTCTTGAGTGTTGTTGGAGCTGCACCCATCCAGGCAAGTGGAGAGTATTCCATCACACTCCTGACTTGTGCCGTGCAGATGGTGGACAAGTTTTGGGGAGTCAGGAGGTGGGCTACTCGCCACAGGATTCCTAGCCTTTGACCTGCTCTTGTAGCCACGGTATTTATATGGCTACTCCAGTTCAGTTTCTGGTCAATGGTAGCCCCCAGGATGTGAAGAGAGGGGGATTCAGCGATCGTAATGCCATTGAATGTCAAGGGGAAATGGTTAGATTCTCTCTTGTTGGAGGCGGTCATTGCCTGGCTCTTAAGTGACAAGTAAGATTCGCACCACACATCAGCCCAAGCCTGGATATTGTCCAGGTCTTGCTGCATTTCTACACGGAGTGCTTCAGTATCTGAGGAGTCACGAATGGTGCTGAACATTGTGCAATCAGTGAACATCCCCACTTCTGACCTTATGATTGAAGGAAGCTCACTGATGAAGCAGCTGAAGATGGTTGGGCCGAGGACACCACCCTGAGAAACTCCTGCGGTTATGTCCCGGAGCTGAAATGACTGATCTCCAACAACCACAACCATCTTCCTTTGCGCTAGGTACGATTCCAACCAGCAGAGAGTTTTCCCAATTCCCATTGACTCGTTTTGTCATGGTTCCTTGATGCTATACTCAGTCAAATGCTGCCTTGATGTCAAGGGCAGTCACTCTCACCTTTCCTCTTGAATTCAGCTCTTTGGTCCATGTTTGAACCAAGGCTGTAATGAGGTCAGGAACTGAATGGCGCTGGCAGAACCCAAACTGAGCGTCAGTGAGCAGGTTATTGCTAAGCATGTGCCACTTGATAACACTGTTGATGACCCCTTCCATCACTTTACTGATGATCGAGAGTAAACTGATGGGGCGGCAATTGGCCGGGTTGGATTTCTCCTGTTTTTTGTGTACAGTACATACCTGGGCAATGTTCCACATTGCCGGAGAGATGTCAGTGTTGTAGCTGTACTGGGCAGTTTGGCTAGGACTGCGGCAAATTCTGGAGCACAGGGCTTCAGTACTATGGCCGGAATATTGCCAGGGCCCGTAGCCTTTGCAGTATCCAGTGCCTTCAGTCGTTTCTTGATATCACGCGGAGTAAATCGAATTGGCTGAATTCTGGCATCTGTGATGCTGGGGACTTCAGGAGGAGGCCGAGATAGATCATCAACTCGGCATTTCTGGCTGAAGCTTGTTGCAAATGCTTCAGCCTTATCTTTTGCAGTGATGTGCTGGGCTCTCCCAGCATTGATGGGGATATTTGTGGAGCCACATCCTTCTGTTAGTTGTTTAATTGTCCACCACCATTCATGACTGGATGTGGCAGGACTGCAGAGCTTAGTTCTGATCTGTTGGTTGCTGGATGGCTTAGTTCTGTCTATTGATTGCTGCTTATGCTGTTTGGCATGCTGGGTTGTAGCTTCATTTTGAGGTATGCCTGGTGCTGCTCCTGGCATGCCCTCCTGCACTCTTCATTGAACGAGGGTTGAGCCCCCAGCTTGATGGTAATGGTTGAGTGGGCGATATGTCGGGCCATGAGGTTACAGATTGTGGTTGAGTACAATTCTGCAGCTGCTGCTGATAGCCCACAGCGCCTGATGGATGCCCAGTTTTGTATTGCTAGATCTGTTCAAAATCTATCCCATTTAGCACGGTGGTGGTGCCACACAACACGATGGAGGGTATCCTCAATGTGAAGGCGGGACTTCATCTCCACAAGGACTGTGCGACAGTCGCTCCTACCAATAACGTCATGGACAGATGCAACTGCGGCATGCAGATTGGTGAGGGTGAGGTCAAATATGTTTTTGCCTCTTATTCGTTCCCTCACCACCTGCCGCAGACCCAGCCTGGCAGCTATGTCCTTTAGGACTCGGCCAGCTCTGTCAGTAATGGTGCTACCGAGCCACTCTTGGTGATGGACATTGAAGTCCCCCACCCAGAGTACATTCTGCGCCCTTGTCACCCTCTGTGCTTCCTTTAAGTGGTGTTCAACATGGAGGAGTACTGATTCTGGTGGTGATGGGAGACTTATTAATTTAGGTAATTTAATTTATTTAAATGACGGTCCCGTTGCTGACTGGTGCGGGGGGGGGGTGGGTGGGTGCGGCGCCACAAGGCCTCACCGCCGGCGGCAATATCGAACTGCGCCCTGTCAACATCAAGGTCCATGCAGGCCTCATCCGGCGCCATCTTCATGCCCCCTCCCCCCACCGCAACAGATCCCGACGTGTAGGCCTCTATAGAATCCAGTCCATTGAAACTGACCCTCCAGCAGCCTGTTGTGGTGCAGTTTTAATATAAAAGCTAGGAAAAAAGTTGCTAGGTTGCAAAAAAGCTAGTTGTTTATTCCTTGTTCCCACCATATGATACAGAACTTTACTTGATCCATGCTTTTGAAATGGATTGGGGTCACCATCGTCAATAGTCCTCCTCTGCTAAATTCTTCTACACTGAAGTGTATGAGCTTTTTAGATTTGGACTCCAGACCTATTCCCAATATCATCCTTGGAAGGAGCCATGACGAAATGAACAATAAACTGGAGGAATTATGACAATAAAAAGTCAACTGGTAAACTGAACCATAGGAAAATGGGCACATCTGTAACACAGACAAAATGGAGTAGAGGTCAGGTGATCCCTGTACTGGCAATCAACAAGCCTGTCTGTAAAGATGAAACTCATTAACTGGGTCTGAATTAGTTCTGGAGAAAACCCATTGAAATTGAAAGGAACCCATTACATGTTAATGACTCCCAACTACAGGAAGGGACTAACAAAGGTCCTGTGAGACAGACTGACTCCACAGCCCAAACCCAGATGAATGGGTCTGAAATAGCACCATTGTAACAGAATGGCCCCCATTCAGACATCAAGATAGCAATGGTTTCCATATCCTGGACCATTGTGTGGTCACACTCGAGAGGGCCAGTGTCACCTGACAAGAGACTCAAATGTAATGGATTTTCACCTTAAAAAGGCAGCCCTCAGGAGAGAGGGGAGATTAAGGTAAGACTAGCTTCAGCTAAAGGCTGCAAGATCAGTCCAGCACAAGGAAGAAGCCCTGCTGCTGATACATTACAACTTGCTTGAGCAGAGAACTAAAGTTTTAACCACCAGAAATCTACAACACCTCAGCAAGTTCACGACTACAAACATCCAGGCCACACCTCTGAAAAGACGTTCCTCCCAAGAAGATTCAGCAGGTTTCTGTGAACCATGAACTCTTACATCACTTTAGACTTTAATTGCATCCTACCCTTTTTCTTACTATCCTTGCGTATACATGTATGTGTGAATGCATGAGTGTGTGAAGGTTGCAAACAATTCAGGTTTTGCAGTTTAAATAAAAAATTAATCTTTTTTTTAAAGCTACAAGAAGACCAGTATTTTTTCTGTTTATTTGACCCTAAAATACGCAGGGATCAACACACTATTTTTAACAAAACACTGCAGGTGAGAAATGGAAATTACCCACACCACTTACCACCTGTCCGTAATACCAAAGAGTGGCCTGCAACAAATAGAGATGTGTGCAGACATCCTGTCTTCAGGAAAAAGTCCTATGTCTCAACGTGCACTATTTGAAGCCTCCAGCAAGGCTGTATTAAAACGCTTGAACAAAAATAAGATGAACACAGTGATGGCAAAGCTTCAACCGTGTTCCGATGCCAAGGTCAGAACTTCACAAGCCAGAAACAGACAATTCTAAAGCACAAGAAATGTTTCCAGAACTATGTCTACTTGGTAGGTGAAGGAAGACCCTGCTTCTGATACAGGAGAAAAACTACTAGGGGCTGGAAGAGCAGCAGTTTGATTTGAGGCAAAACGATATGAAGATCACTTCAGAGCACAAAAGGCTCCTAAGGACTTGCTGCTGTGGAAAATATGCCTGTTCCAATAAGAATGAACGTGTAGCAGTTGCTAATATATTTGTTTACGTTCATCTTGTAGATTGTGTCGAATTTGTTCTGTGCTTTAGCACTTCTTCAAGGTCTGACGGGATTACAGAAATCTTATACCTCTTTCTATAAATTTCAAAAATAACCATTAATGAAAGTTAGGCAGTTGTGTTTCATTTAATTTGAAGTGTTAACCATTTATAAATAGGTACAGTATTTTCATACAGTAAATTGTACAGATCACAATCTGTAAATGAAAAATAAAAACAGAAGCATTCATTTAATTTTTTTGTTTTGTTTTTGCACTAACTCACAGCCCACATGTACAGACAATATTACTCTGCTGAGCAAGCAATACAGCAAAGAGAAATCTCCATCCAAAATATGGAAAGGGCCGCAGCCCTGGGCAACTTGGATACAATATCACAACCTTTTGTAATTATTAATCAGTAACTGGAACAAAACATGCAGTTTATAATATACAGAGAAAAATTCTTTACATCAAAAGAGAGAAGGGGGAGAGAGAGAGAGAGAGAGAGAGAGATGGGTACAGAGACAGAGACACGAGAGAAAACCAAAGATTTTTTTTTTACAGTTCCCCAGCTGGTGCCTCACTGTGTACAGATGCCTTCTTGGTGCATTATTAACAGTACAGACAAAAAAATAAAGGAATTCATGAATCCACACAGAAATGACACATGGTACAATATAATTTTCTGCAATTACATTCAAATGTTTAGTATTCTGTTCTGTCATTTTTAAGGGGAGAAAAAAAGGTCCCTACATGCATCCCTGCCGCAGCTGATTTCTGTATCTATTTACTCAACACAAAATAACATTGCACTCCTCATTAATTCCTGCTATATACTGTGTTCCATTTTGGAAGAATCCAGATGGATCAAGGACCAGGCTGTTTTTGGTCTGAAGTGTGCTATCTACCTGGAGTGTCAATTACCATTAAGTTTGACAATCTTAACTGCAAACATACATAACCATATTTAAAATCAGAATGAAAGTTTAAATGTACATTTGAATAAACAACATTATGATACCTCACAGGCTATTTTCAATGTGATAATTCTGGCGAAAGTTTGATAAATTGATGTCCATGAACTATGTATTGCACCTTGCCCCAATATTTTAATTTCCTCCCTTAACTCTACAATGAAGGTGGGAAAACAAGCCAGCTCAAATACTGAACTTTGGAATCACTAGAGAGAATGAGAGAGAAGCAACAGATAATCACGAAGATATCTGTAGATATGTACTCACTAAATTACATTTTCAAATCATGGCACTTTTTAAAGAGTAAATTCCTGAATGTTTTAAGTAGCTCTCCAACACTGCATATTACGAAATTTAACCAGTTTCTCCATGGTAATTCATTGACATATTTTAAAACACTTTTTGTTTGTCTACATAGACTTCATTTTACAGTGCTCACTTATCTGGCCGCTTAGGTAAGGGTTACTGCACTCCCATTAATGTGGATTAGGTTCCTTTTTTTCTTTAAAAGCCAATAAATGCATAGCATGTATAGTGAATGTGAGTGTATTTGCATCTTAGAAACCAAGAAGTTAGAGCATTGATGCCTTATAATTTGTTTCAGTTAATGAGGGCACTTCAAAACATCACTGGAGTAATTGGAAGGATGTTTGCTATATTGTGAAGATATTGTGGCTGAGGGTGAGTGTTTCTGCTTACATCAGGAGCTGTCAGTAACTTTGATGCTAAGCATCATAAATTAAAGTTATAAGAAAATTACAGCATCATATAACAGTAATTCAGTGTTCTGTAAATAGGCCAGAAAGTAAAAGTCAAATACATTTTACTTGTAAAATGTTCCTTCTGTTA
This sequence comes from Heterodontus francisci, assembly GCF_036365525.1. Lineage (NCBI taxonomy): Eukaryota > Metazoa > Chordata > Chondrichthyes > Heterodontiformes > Heterodontidae > Heterodontus > Heterodontus francisci. Next base: position 19,940,237 of record NC_090403.1, read on the forward strand.
CCCTGTTGAGGGGAAATTCCCATGGCTCTGCTGGCAGTAGGAGTGTATCCTTCATACTGGCTGCAAGTTATATAATTGATAATTAGTGAAACAGCTGGGCCAACAAAAGTAACAACTATTTCTTCAGCACAAATTGTGAGACCCACAAAGGCATATGTAAATCTGCACTTCAATAATAAGAATTGTGCTATGTTCTAACTGGACTATGTAGAGCTAGCTAAAGATATGGGCAACAAGAATAGAGAGTTGCAGTGACACTGGTGAGTTGGCAAGCTCCTGTGATTTTAAAAGCTGCAGGCTAGAGGAAACATTCAGCCAACACAACTTAACTCCAAATTAAGTTTTCGGTTAGTCTGTTGGCCAATCTTTTATTAATAAGGACCTCAAAGAGGTTTTGAAATCCAGATCAAGCTGAATAGGTGTGATCAGGATTTATTCAGAATGTAGCCCAAACTGTGCCAATTGTGCATTTTGCTCAGGCCAAAATTAAGAAAAATGGTACTGCCATTTTTCCATTTCTTTTCCTTCTGCATTGCCACAATAGTAATTTTTCATGTGGCTCTCTGGCCTGTGGTGCTAACAGCTGTGAAATATTTCTACACTGTATGTGTATGTGCATCTGCTTATACAGATGTTTATGCCATGCTCCTTGTGATTAATGGAGACTACCCATCTGTAGCATCCATCTCCCTGGCAGTTTTGGGAGGCTCTCCTCATCTCTTCTCACTAACACTTGCAAAACAAGTTTCATTTGCCTAGAGTTCAGACCAATGGAATTTGTAGACAGAAAATCGAAATTCTCATCCTTAATGTTTAGTTGTGCTGTTCTAATGTAGATTCATAAACAACATAGTGTACTTTTCATGCCCTCTCTCGTCAATGTAATGGTGTGTTTCTACTATTGAATTCTTTACTACAAAAATATTATAGGCACATAGCAGAAGACTGATTTTTGTATGTACTTCAGGTAACATGTACCATTTCTATTTTATGCACAATATATACATGGTAAAAGTGAGAGTTAAGTTGTGCGCTGTTGGAGTTTCCAAGGAAGTACGTTTGAGGAATACTGGATTAGTGCCCAACACTGTGGCATTTATTTACAGCAAATCATTTGTGCTACAAATTCAGTATTTTACTTTTTTTCTGTGAAATACACCAAGGATCACAACTGTTTATCTCCTAATGAGAACACTAGTCACGATTATCATTCCAGTATATAAAGGTTAACGATAAAGTGCACTCATATACAGGAAATACAGATGGCAAACTTTCAATACAAGAATTCTGTGAAACAATGTATTGGTGTAATTAAGGAACTGCACATTGTGATTAAATGTGTTTTTTTGCCTATCCACGTGTATTTTGATGCTAAGATGACTTCATATAACTTTGTTTATCTGAAGTGCATTTGGGGGACATTTCCAAATATGAACATAATTACATGGCAGTGAAGTAGAGATAACTGAGAAGGGCAAAAAGAAAACTCTCTCGCAAATGAAGTCAGGCAATGTACCAATTCAGACACAAAGAAAAGGAAACTGAGAAATAGAAGCAAGTGCACATAAGGTGCGAATGATGAAAATAAGAGTTAAAAAAAAACTGGCTCTGATAATAAGTGGAGAGATGATGCATCATGGGACAGTATTGATGCGGTGAGTTCCCGTGTCGATTAGGTGGAGGCAGGTGGTGCCAAAGATAAACGCTTCCCACAGGAAAGACCTGGAAAAGCTGGTAAGCCAAGACATGAACTTCACCAGTTCATTCCACAGCAACTGTGGTTCAGTTTTCAAGTCAGGGAGCAGGAATTTCCATGCAGATTTTTGAATCCCGCCATCAATTTGAAATGTGGGTCAGATGCCCATGCAGGGCTGGATTTAGTCACACTGGTGGGGCTCCCAGCCGAAAAGACAAGGGGAACCCTGCCTCAGCCTTTCGCAGCCCCCGATGTGATTCAACGGCGCTCAGGCACTCAAGAGCACGCCGCTGGGATCCCCGTCCCTTTAAAGAGGGCCGGAAGCTCAGTAGTACTGGCAACACCACCGGGAGTGGTAGCCACTGCCGGTACTACAGGAGGCTTGGGAGCAGGCCCAACACTAGAGACTGGGGCAAGAGGTGAGTAAGGCAGGGTCACCGGGGCCTGCCTGACTGGGGACTGGGGTTGGTTGGAGGGCATTAACGGAAGGGTGGCCTTCATTGGGCCACAGATTGCCTATGGAGGACACCCTGCAGCCCCCAAGCCTGTGGGTAGGTCGCCGTCTTTCACTGGCCGACCTCCCCACATGGGGGTAGCCTTCCCCCACCGCTGGCTTAATTCCAGTGGCAATGGAAGAGGCCCTTAAGTGGCTAACAATTGGCCACTTAAGGGCCTCAATTGGCCTCTGGGCAGGAAGGCCATCTTTGGCCTTTCCTGCCCCTGACTGATTCGCAGTGCAACGGGAAGGTGACGGGCCCTCCATCCCCGCTGCAATTCTATGGGCCTCCCTACCTCCTAGCCTGTTTCCGGGGGAGTCGGGGGCCGATTAAATCTAGCCCACAATGTAAGAAACAGTCACTCAGTGTGATTTTCCCCGGGGTGGCCAATTAATGGCCAGAGGGCAGGCTCACTGTTCATTGATGGATGGAAGGCGGGCTGTTGAAGCTGGAGGGCCAATGAGAGGCTTTCCAGCTTGAATCAAGCAGCAGGTTGCAATCGAAGGTAAGTAAGGGAGAGAACACTTCAAAATGGAGGTGCCCTCTCTCTAACTTTTGAAAATTTAAATTAAAAACTGGCTTTAGCAGCCAGGCTACCACTGTGGTGGTTGGGGGAGCCCTTCTATTGGGTAGCCTGCAGCTGCAGCACCCAGGCAGGCAGGGAGGGAGGGCCCTAGGCTTGCTTGGAGCACTAGCCCCAGTCTGCCGCCAGGAGGCTGGCTCCGAACCAGTTAAACTGGCCCCTGCCACCCTGTAGGGTGACTGGATAATCCCAGTCAGCTATTTTAATTGGACTTAATAGGATGTTAACATCCTTGATCACCTACCTGCTGCGTGCGGGCGAGTAACCGAGCCCCACCTCCGCCCCTATCCTGCTTCTGAAAAAATAGCCCAGTGGTGGGATAGTATCGGGAAACCAGCATGCAGGCTGGTGCCCGTCTACCTCCGATCCCGACCCTGGGTGGGGGGGCCTAAAAATCAAGCCCAGGATATCTACAACACACTGTCTAATTAGAATGAAGGATATAACAACAAGAGGTTGGGGAAGAAGTTAATTGAAAAATATAGAATAAGGTTGCAAACAAATTCAGGGATATTGACTGGGACAAATAACCCAGCTTAATTCAAGTACATGTACAATGTGTTGTATAAGTCCGTATTTAAGAGATGAGTAAACTATTAAACTTTTATGATCTTTTTAAATTGGAAGAACAGTGGACCAAAACAAGACTGGTTCTGCTTTGGGTGTTCATTCTGTCATAACCAGATAGTGCGAGTGGAATTTCCAGGATGATTTCCTAAATCTTACAAGGTAACTGACATTGCTGAAACAAAGGCAGTAGAGAAATAGAAGGATTAGAATATGAATGGGCAGCTTTTTGGTCAGTGCAATTGAATCTAGTTGAGGATTACTGTTAACATATTCGATAACACTTTAAAATAACACGCGTAACAAACCCGACAGTCCTGTTAACAGGTATTGTGTGTTTTCTCATTATTCATTTCAGGATGGCACATTACAAAATTATCAGAAATGTTAACAAAATTCCATTTTTCTTATTCTAGGTCATTGGGAATAAGAACTGCCGAGGTTTACTAAATATTTCTCAATTTTTATCTGCATTTTATTTCACAATTTATTTTATTGGCAATTTTAAGGAAATTAGGTTTGCAGTTGCTGTAGGAAGAAATGGGATGTGGATTGTGAAAGTGTTGCAGTGCTGACACTAAAACAACAAATAAATTTCGATAAGACTGACTGGCTTTTTTTTTCCAAGTGAGATAGGAAAGGACACCACAGTCAATGCAAGAGGTGGAGAGGCTAGCCAGAAAGAACATGGAAAACATCATGGGGGTGTTCTCCTACTCATCTGTGAGAATAGCCCCTAGAATCACAGAAAAATGGCATCAGTGCCCTTTTTCTGGAGTTTCTGTGGCTCTTCTGCCGAAGATATGGTGAAGGAGTGGGAGAATGCCAGTGGAAAATCAGCTCCCATATTCTTTGCTTTGGGAATGTCCCCTTCCATTCACACCGATTCAACAATAGTTGCACCTGGTTTAAAATAAAGTTTAAAAAAAATACCTGATACAAGTTAACTTAACTTAAAATACTCTTAAATATTATTAACTACAGGTCTGTAGAGAGCAAAACTTCATACAACATTTACAGTATTAAACAGAATAACCTTGCAGCTTAAGCAAACACTCACTGTTTATCTCTGAAGGTAAATTAGTCCCGATCCCATGCTAGTGCAGAGAACTGATCTTGAGATTAAATGCAGATTGGTGGTCTGAGGATCCGGAAACGTACCGACAGTTCTGTGTAATGCACCCATTACGTATAAATCATAGTAAACTGATTAGAAGCTGTATAAATCACAGCAGTGTCTTTGAAAATAAATGTCATTATCTGCACCTTATTGTAACTTAAGCATCAGATTTCTTTAAAAAGCTGAAATAAAATTACCCATAAGTACATTTTAACCTACCTATGTAAAGTAAAAATGTGAACTGACCTGATAATGCATTAGTCTAACATTCGTCACTTAAGCATTCATACTTTGATATTCATATCACCATTTTTCCCCGACATTTAAATTTTGTACAATAGTTAGAAAAGTTAGAAACTACTCATAATTAAGCAACGGAATGGAACTGAACCCACTACTGTTCTTTTCTCTGTCTTATTTCATATGTAAGTGGAAGCAGCTTCATTGTACAGTGCACTGTGTGGCTACATGTGCAAGTAGTTTAATTGCAAACCTGCTCACAACATGGGTTTTAGAATCTAGAGAATTTCCTTTATACATTTGACTCTACGAATGGTCTCTTTGGTTTTAAAGGTGACGTTGGCCCTTGTCGTGAGTCTCTGGAAAGCTGCCGATATATGTTGTCCTGATATGCCTGTGCAACAGGCAATGTTCTAGCCACCTTCACATCTGGGTATGAGGGAGCCTGACTAACCCTCTCCAAAATCTCTGCACGGGATCCATTGGTCAGCTTCCCATGGGAGACGCACATGTCGTCCTCTATCAGGTGGCCATTTTGGGCATTGTTAGTCTTATTGAAGAAAGCAATATTACTGACTGGGGGTGGACTATAGGAGCCAGACTGGGGGGACATCCCTCCAGAGGAGGTGGGGCTGGTGATGACAGTGTCAACAGAGGACACAGCCCACGTCCGGCTCTGCTGGTGCATGTGAGTATATTGCTGTGTCCGTGCTGTTTTATCTATGATCCCCATGAAAGGCGTGGTCCTGGAGCGACCAGAATCTCCAGGGTAACCTTGTGTTGGAGAGATAGGGGACTGTTCTTCACAAGAGCGGCTTTCATAAGAGGGCTTGAGTGGAATCTCCATCTGCTGGATGGAGGCAGAAGGGCGGAATGAAGACACAACATTGGAGCTAGAAGAAAGGCTATTGTTAGAAGGGGAGAAACGAAGACCAGTGCTTTGAGAATGAAGCAGTGGTCGAGGCGTTGGTGGGTGAGGTTTAATTTCTGGAGGATTCACGGTGAGTGCCCTCCTGATCATGTGAGATACATCTGGAGATGCAATCTGGCTGGATGGTACAGTAGACCTTTCTAATTCATGCTTGGAATGGGAAACAGGATAATACAAAGCAGACTGACTGCGACCAATCTGAGGGGTTTGGCCATACCTCATTCCTCCTCGGAAGGCAGAAGAGGGTCTTTGGCTGTGATCCTCTTTAGTCATCACTGTTCCTGGATGCTGGCAAACATTGCTTATTGCACCTGCGCTTAGACTGGCTTGCACATGCTGGACAGGTCTACTGTCTGCCACCACTCCACCCATTACAGGCTGGTAAACCAGGCGGCTTTGAGTAGGAGCCATATCAACTGAAGATGATTGATGTTTGGTGCTCATGGAGTGTGGCCCCTGGTTGTAGGCTCCACCAAGTATAACAGCACTAGAATGTACTGCCGAGCTGGGCTGGTTAGTGCGTACAATTTGGGCCTTCGCTGGCTGTAATCTAAGCCCTTGTTGGGGTAAACCTGATGGAGGTTGAGATAACTGATAGGGTCTTTGGGTCATTTTGGACAAAGGAGACTTTGGCCTACCGGGAAGCTGACCTATGGTGGGTTCTTGTTGATACCGGACTGGGGAGCCAGACTGAGGCCTATATACACTCATACTATCTGCGGGAGGACTGGCTCTGTACTGTGGGGCTCTACGCAATGGTGAAGGAGGAGGACTGGACTGATATTCTTTGCTTTGTCCACCAACTGGGGGTGGGCTAAAGCGATATGAAGACCCCTGATGAGCAGGGGAGGTAGGCGGAGGACTAGGTCGATAATGAGAATTCTGGTGAGTAGGAGAAAGTGATGGTGATGTGGATTGGTACCCCTGCCGAGTCGGGGAGGAGACTGAAGGGCTTGGTCTGTAGTCAAAAACTTGGTGGGAGTTGAGAGGCGAGCTGGATCTGTAGGTGGGCTCACGGTGTGCAGGGGAAGGTGGTGGACTCTGGACAACTGGCAGCCCTTGGCTTGGTCTTGGTTCTGTCTGTAAGCCAACAGATACATTGTCCAACTCCTGCTCCAAATATTCCTCGTCATATAATTCATGCATAGAGTCTACGTCTTCTCGCTGAGTCTGTTGCTGTTGCTGTTGTTGGGCATACTGCATCTGTTGACCATACTGCATCTGCCTGAACTCCTCTTCTACTCGTATCAATAAGCGTTGTATCTCACGATTATTTGGACAAAGCTTCACGGCTTCATGCAAATCTTCCAGAGCGGCTGGAAACTGCCTGTATGAAAGAAAGAGGTTTATAAATATTTTAGAGGCATTATCGAACACTTGAAAGTTGCCTTCAATAATTCCTAGCAGATAGTCCACAAAGAACAAAAAGTAACATGCCCAGTTTCCCAAACAAATCCTCTATTTACTCGCTTTCCAGGGAAGCTACCATTATCTGTTCGTGCCCTTAAAAGATTCTCCTCATCCCTAGGTTTCTGGGGCTTCAAATTTTTCATGTTGCATATTACTCTGCACTCAGTCTTCACACACCCTGAGTGCTAAATTTGTGTTCCTAAATGAAAGCAAGAACTTGCACTTATACAATGCCTTTCATATTCTCATGGTGTCCTAAAGACCGTCACAGCCAGCTGAAGTACTTTTAAATTGTAGTTATGAGTATAATTTAGGGAAATGAGGGAGCCAATTTGTATACAAGGTCCCCAAAAAAAAGCAATGAGCTAAATAACCAGATAATTTATTTTTAGTATGTTGATTGAGGGATTGAGCTAGGACACTGGAAGAACTCACCTGTTTCTTTTCATATAACGTCATGTGACCTTTCATGTCCACTGGGGAGGCAGAGAGGGCCATAGTTTAATGTCTCATCTGAAAGACAGCACGTCCTACAGTGCAGGACAGCCTTGATTATGTGCTCAAGTCTCTGAAGCGGGACTTGAACCCACAATTTTTTGACTCAGAGATAAGTGAGCCAAGACAGTTATAGATATAACTCAGTACTGAACATATGCACTTCCACGACTCAGGACACACACAATTCAGAATAGTTCAAGGTATTGCTGCAAACTTTCACAGATCAATTGGTACTGACTGGTTCCTGCAGTTATACGCGTTTCCAATGATCAGAGTGTGCTCGTCTTAAATACAAAACAAGGAATGGGCAATACATTACGATGCCAAATGAATAGCTGTCCTTCTTATTAACCTCTGGTGAGAATGGAAAGTGACTGGCTTCCTACCAATAGAACGTTAACTATGACATGGCATGGACATGGCTCTGTTTCAGTGCTGTTGATGTTTTCCATTTCAGCTGTGGCTCAGTTGAGTAGCACTCTCGCCTGAGTCAGAAGTCCCACTTCAATGCTTGAGCCCAAAAATCAAAATTGACACTCCAGTGCAGTACTGAGGTAGTGCTGCACTGTGGGAAAGTGCTGTGTTTCAGATGAGATATTAAACTGAGGCCTTATCTTCCCCCTCAGGTGGGCGTAAAAGATCTCATGGCACTATTTCTGAGAAGAGCAGAGGAACTAACTGCTGGTCAATATTTATCCCTCAATCAACATCACAGAACAGATTATTTGATCATTATCACATTGCTGTTTGTGGGAGCTTGCTGTCTGCAAATTGGCTGCCACCTTTCCCATATTACAACTGTGACCACACTTCAAAAGTACCTTATTGGCTGTAAAGCTCGCTAAGATATCCAGTTGTCATGAAAGGCACTATGTAAATACATGTCTTTATTTTTGCAATGGATCCTTGGTACAAAAAGTATAAAAGGTGAAACAATTTCAAGTTATGACAAGTCAGGGAGAGAACAATTGAGCTAGCAAGGAGCTTTGTATGTGCAAGTAGAACTTGTTTGAAAGAAATAGGAAAACTGCACCTCTGTTAAGTAACCCAATATTCATTCAATCTCAACTCAAAGATAGAATACAAGAACATAAGAAATAGGAGCAGGAGAAGACCACATGGCCCCTGTTCTGCTATTCAACTCCATATTCCTGCCAACTTTCCCTTAATTCCCTGAAAGACCAAAAAATTGTCTATCTCAGCTTTAAATATAATCAACGATGGGGCATTTTTTTTCTTTTATGGGATGAGTGCCATTGGCAAGGCCAGCATTTGTTGCCCATCCTTAATTGCCCTTGAGAAGGTGGTGATGAGTAGCCTTCTTGAACTGCTGCAGTTCATCTGGTGCAGGTACATCCACAGTGCTATAAGGAAAAGAGTGAAGGAATGGCGATATAGTTCCAAGTCAGGATGGTGTGTGGCTTGGAGGGGAACTTGCAAGTGGTGGTATTCTGGGGCATACAAATCCAAAAACTCACAACCCTCTGCATGATGAAATTCCTCCTCATCAGTTGTAAATGATCGACCCCTTATCCTGAGACTATGCCCTCTAGTTCTAGATTCCACAGCCAGGGGAAACAATCTCTCAGTGTCTACCCTGCAAAGCCTCTTCAGAATCTTGTATGTTTCAATGAGATCACCTCTCATTCTTCTCAATTCCAGAGAGTACAGGGCCAATTTACTCAGTGTCTCATCAAAGGACAACCTTCCCATCCCAGGAACCAATCTAGTGAACCTTTGCTGTACTGCCTCCAATGCAAGTATATCATTCCTTAAATATGGAGACCAAAACTGTGCACAGTACTCCAGGTGTGGTCTCATCAAAGCCCTGCACAATTGTAGCAAGACCTCCTTATTTCTGTACTTCAATCCCCTTGCAATAAAGGCAACACAACATCTGCATTCCTAATTGCTTGCTGTACCTATATGCTAACTTTTTGTGTTCCTTGTATGAGTACATCCAAGTCTCTCAGAACATCAACATTTAGAAGTTTCATGTCTCTTAAGAAATATTCTGCTTTTCTATTCTTACTACCAAAGTGAATATCATCACACTTCCCCACATTATACTTCATATGCCGCCTTGTTGGCCACTCACTTAAGCTGTCTACATCTCTTTGCAGCCTCTTTGTGTCCTCTTCACAGCTTACAATCCCACCAAGCTTTGCATCGTCAGCAAACTTGAATACACTACTCTTGGTCTCTTTGTCTAAGTCATTAATATAGATTGTAAATAGTTGAGGCCCCAGCACTAATCCTTGAGGCACTCCACTAGTTATAGCCTAAGTTGAAAATGCCCCATTTATTCCTACTCTCTGCTCCTGCGTGTTAACCAATCCTCCAACTCCATGAGCCCTTATTTGCGAGGCACCTTATCAAATGCCTTTTGGAAACTGAATTGAAAAGTAGCCAAAATAGCTTAACGGTAATGAGTCTCTGGAAGCACAGTAGTGCTGAAAGAATCATTATCCTGAGCTCTCAAGTCAAAACATTAATGACTCCTTCAATTTAGTTGCCTTGCAGATTTCTTGGAAAGAAATCCAGCCTTCTGCATACGGAATAAAGTGAGCTGCAGCTTTTCCACATGGGATTTGCGCAACCAGGCAGTCACGAAGTGAGATATACTCCATTATCTAAACTGCAAATCATGGCTTAGTAATGGATTTCTCTAAAGCTTTATTTCCAAATGAACAAACTATTGTCTATGTTGAATAAGATCTAACTGCATAAGAGGCATCAATGACAGTTCCTTTCAAAAGAAGGAAGGGAGGTGACATACCACTGATTTCTTGACACAAGTGATAGACAAGCATTGTTTGGTAGCAAGGACTTAAGAACTACACTAACCACGTCATACACTACATGGAGGATGTAGTTATAATTGATGTAATTCATCTACTTTTCACCTCAAAATTAAGGCTAGTAATCGTCCGGAGATAAAAGTTGAAAATTTGTGGGATCAAAGAAGGCTCCAATTTCAGCTTGCTTAGAACTAAATTCAATACCCACAGAGCCAAGTCTGGCATATTTCCCAGTAATCTTGTACAAACTGGGGTACCAGAGGCAATCTCCAACTGAAGGGGTGATAGGTGTACAGTGCTCCATGACTCTCAGACAGCTTGGAGTGAGTCCCTCAAACAACAGCACTTAAAGACACAAGAACGATTTGAAGTGAATCATTGCACCAGTAGACAATATACCTGCAACTGTCATTCTAAACCTTCATAGCGGAAGGCTTCTGGAAGGATAGGACTTGTGTCATTACTGATTACTAAAATCTCGGTTTCTCTAGGTCAGCACTTTTAAAACCCATCCCATTACACAGAATCTTTGATGTTAGATCAGAATGACTTCCCGGTATAGATTCTGATGGGCTTGTTGGCCCTTGGGGTCAGGGACCTGAGAAGCAGGGCTTCAGGGGGCACCAGATAGTGAAAAGAAACCCAAAGCCTGTAAATAATGAAAATCAAACTGATAAACAGCAAGCCGACTTTTACTACTGGAAGAGAATGTAACTCACTTCCTGGAATGGGAGGGAAAGTACAGAAAGGATTAAACGGTTGCTGCAGAATGAGAAAGATTAATACCTAATGCACAGTATGTGAATGCACTCACAGGGGCTTCTCCCATCTATGTATGCGGAGAAAGAATCATACCTCCAAAGTTATGAGATCTCAGTGAAGCAGTGGCATTAATGTTGGTTACTATGGTTATAACAATTCCAGAATGGAGGTTAAGTGATTAATGCAGGAGGCAGTGTCAAACATTTTAATAAGCTCAATGCCCTCTATTGTAGCAAAAGGACAAGCTGAAGTATCATCAACAAAACTTTTCCAGATGACTTTTGAAATTTCATCTTTACCATGCAGCACTTGTTCGGATAAAGTTTTTGGTTCCAGTTACAAGTCTGATCAAAGTAATAAGAAACTCTGGTCAGTCAAGTAGCTTTAACTTGTTGAGATAAAAAGCTATTTACAGAAGAGCTCCATCTCTACGCTCAGTTACTTTTGCAGACTTTTCTACAATTGTTTTGCTTTCAAAAATAATTCTATTGCTTTTCCTCATAAATATCTGTGCTAAACTCAATCTCTGGGCAATGCCTTCCAGCAGCAGTCATTCCTAATCTCAAAAGTCCTTCACTGCTTATACTACTGGCTTACATTACAGTGGAAGCACATATGGGAGCTTACATTGTGCAAACCATCTTGAGGCTCCAAATGTCCAACTGTAGTACTCCCTATCAGGCTTAGCCATCACTAACTGCATCATCCAGATCTTCATCTTAGGGGCATTAGCAAAGAGGCATACTCTCCAGGGCATTTAGGAACAGACAGGTACTGGCAGGAACAATTCCTCCCTGTATCTAGTCCCCCACTCCACCCCCTTTTTTGCCTGTAATCCACAGCATGGTCCTAGATCTTGCACATGGACTGGAGGAAGCCCTTCTGTTGCATACTTAAGAGTTCTGAACCACAAAAGAGAACTGTCTGGACATGTTTAATATCTACAAGCTTCATCTGCATAGGGATTTAGCTGTTGTTGGAAATAGTCTAGACAGATCAATATGGCCCTTCAACCTTTTGCAGTACGATTCTTGAGAACTGTGTCCAGGCTGAAGTGGGAATCCATCAGACTCCCAGACACGGATATGGATCATTAAATAGTATAGGCTCCCCTTATATTTTTCAATCATTACTTCCAGGTACTCTCTTGAGCCTCCCAAGGCCTGATAGCACACTTGGAAGATCCCATCACCAGGTCCCACTAGTTGGTCCATTCTTCAATAGAGTGATCAGAGAACAAGAAAGTCATTGGTGATTCTGACCGCAACTGTGAAAAGTAATGCTACAATATTTTCAGAAATGCCTTGAATAGGTACTTTGAGGGCACCCTACATAATGCCACCGAAAACATCATAGATGAAGACATTGAACAGAACAGGTAACAATTTGCCTTACTTCTATTTTAAGAGTCATAGGTTCAGCAAGTCTCATTCTACCACAACATGAAGCTGAAGCACACAATTTAAATAAAATTCAAAATTTGGGATTGTACTCCCAGTTTCTAGCTTCAAAATGTGGGCCACGAGAGCTATATAAGCACTAGGTTGAACATCTTAAGAACATTGATGAATACAAAGTAATTGGGACTCCCTTGAGTCTCAATGTCTGCAATTGTGTATAATGCTACAAACTGTCCAAAACATTCCTCTTCACAGCAGAATCTTGTTTGTTCCTTTCTGATGCTCTGATATCCTTTGCTGTGACACCTGAAGAATGATGTTAAGAGCCAACTAATAGCAAACAGATTTCTTGATGGTTTTCAGATTCACTAGGATATACTTTCTTGTGGCCAGAGACCACAATTGTGCTGTGGACATGTGCATTAAATACAATTCCATTCACCAGCCTCAGAAGCCAACGCCAAAACATATTAGTAGTTCCGAAGAAGGGTCACTGACCCGAAACGTTAACTCTGCTTCTCTTTCCACAGATGCTGCCAGACCTGCTGAGTATCTCCAGCATTTCTTGTTTTTATTTCAGATTTCCAGCATCCGCAGTATTTTGCTTTTATTATATTGGTCGTTCCTAGCTTTGATCAACAAGACCACTGACTTCTGGTTTCCAGCAGCGTTTAAGAATTCAGCATGAATACGGTTCAGAGCTACTGCTATGATTAGCTAGGTGACACAATGTATAATCCAAGTCTTCCCATTAAGGCATATGTAATATACTCTGCCAGTGTATCCAATCTCTATGTAGATAGATCCTTACTATGGCCTATTGATTGTATAAAGTTGTCATCACACCTGGGGATGGACTTTTGGATTTACAGGGGACTGCTAGATTGGTCAATCATTGGCACTAGACCAGAGGAAGCTTTTAGGGGATTGAATACAAAAACAAAGAAATTAATTCACTTGGAGAAATATGGGTTAATAAGGGACAGCTAGTATGGATTTGTTAATGGCAAATTGTATCTGATTACATTCTTTGATAAAGTAACAGAGGCTGATAAAGGTAGTTCAGTAGATGTTGTCCATATGGACTTTCAAAAAGCATTTGATAATGTACCATATAACAGATTTATTCGGAAAATAGAAGCACATGGAATTAAAGGGATGGTGGTAACTGGCTTGCAATTGGCTTAGAGATAGAGACAGAGAGCAGTGGTGAACTGATGTTTTTCTGACTGGAATGAAGTATGCAGTGGGATTCCCCCAGGGTTAGTCCCTCCCTTTGATGTGTTACATATAAATGACTTGAACTTGGGTAGAGGGGGTACAATTGTGAAGTTTGTAGATGCTAATAAACATGGCAATGTAGTAAATAATCAAGGGAACAGTAGCTGACTTCAGGACAGACAGACTGGTGAAATGGGCAGATGCCATTTAATGCAGATCAGTATTAAATGATGCACTTTGGGAGGAACAACTTGGAGAAGTAGTGTAATCTAAATTGTACTATTCTGAGGAACATGCAAGAGCTGAGGGATTTGAGGGTGTATATTCACAAATCTCTGAAGGTAGCAGGGCAAGTGGTAAGGCAGTTAAGAAAGCATAGGGGATTCTTGGCTTTGTCAATAGGGGCAATGAATACAAAAACAAGAAAGTCGTGCTAAACCTTTACGACTCACTGGACAGGCAACATTTTTTGGGCACACACCTTAGGAAGGATATCAAGGCCTTGGAGTGAGTACATAGGAGGTTGACCAGGATGATACCTGGGATGAGGGACGTCATTATGTGGAGAGATTGGAAAAACTGGGACTGTTCTCCTCAGAGCTTAGAAGGTTAAGGGTAGATCTAATAGAAATATTCAAAATTACGAAGGGTATTGATAGAGCAAGTAGGGAGAAACTTTCCTCAGGCAAGTGGGTCGGTAAGCAAAGGTCATCGATTTAAAATAATTGGCAAAAGAACTAGAAGGAAAATGAGAACTTTTTTTTTTACATAAAGGTTTGTTAAGATCTGGAACGCACTACCTGAAAGGGTGGTGGAATCAGATTCCATAGGAAATTTCAAAACATAATTGGACATGTACTTGAAGAGGAGTCATCTGCAAGATTATGAGGAGAAACTGGGGGTGTGGGACTAAATTGGATAGATCTTTCAAACAGCTGGCATGGGCACAACTGGCCAAATGGCCTCCTTCTGTGCTGTAAGGTTCTATGACTGTCAGGAGACATAAATCAAAGGTAAAAATAATTTCAGATATTTACAAAATTGCACACCCATATGAACAGATGCAATCTACTGATCTTGCTTCACCTCCTTAATAACTCCCTGTGCTGCTTCATACTTGATCTTTGCAGCAGTTCCTGATTGCTCCAAAGAGGATGCAAGTAATATAGGAACATCGGAAATAGGAGCAGGAGTAGGCCATTCGGCCCACCGAGCCTGCTCTACCATTCGACTAGATCATGGCTGATCTTCTACCTTAACGCCATTTTCATGCACTATCCCCACATCCCTTGATATCTTTAATATCTAGAAATCTATCGATCTCTGTCTTGAATATATTCAATGACTGACCCCTCTGGGGTAGAGAATTCCAAATATTCAACAACCTCAGTGTGAAGAAATTTCTCCTTATCTCATTCCTAAATGGCCTACCTCTTACTCTGAGATTGTGTCCTCTGGTTCTAGAACCCCAGCCAGGGGAAACATCTTCCTGCATCCACCCTGTCGAGCCAAGAATTTTGTATGCTTCAATGAGAACACCTCTTATTCTTCTAAACTCTAGGGAATATAGGCCCAGTCTCCTCAATCTCTCCTCGTAGGACAATCCCACCATCCCAGGGAACAGTCTGTTGAACCTTCATTGCACTCCCTCTATGACAAGTATATTCTTCCTTAGGTAAGGAGACGAAAACTGTACAAAATACTCCAGGTGCGGTCTCACCAAGGCTCTGTACAACTGCAGCAAGACTTCTTTATTCCTGTACTCAAATCTTCTTGCAATAAAGGCCTTCCCAATTGCTTGCTGCACCTGTATGTTAGCTTTCAGTGACTTATGAACAAGGACACCCAGGTTCCTTTGGCCATCAACACTTCCCAATCTCTCACCATTTCAGAAATACTCTGTGGTTCTGTTTTCCCTACCAAAGTGGATAACTTCACATTTTTCCACATTATATTCCAAGTGCCATGCTCTTGCCCACTCGCTTAGCCTGTCTAAATCCCCTTGAAGCCTCTTTGCATCCTCCTCACAACTCACATTCCCACCTAGTTTTGTGTCATCAGCAAACTTGGACACATTACATTTGGTCCCCACATACAAATCATTGATATAGATATCTCCTCAGTTGTGCCTAAGAGTTCTGGTAGTTACCATACCAGCAGCCTGATTAGTGTGAGAGTGGCCAAGATACTCTAGGTTCAGAATTATGATGATTGTAACTGTTGAGGAAAAAAAAAACATTTGCCACATCATCTTTCATCACATCCACCTCATCAGGGGACACACAGACTCAACTGTAGGGTTTGCATGTATGACTATGTCAGGCTGTTGCTTGACTATTCTGTGGGACAGCTCTCCCAACTTTGGCAGAAGCCCCCAGATGTTAGTAAGGAGGACTTTGCAGGGTTGACAGGGCTGGGTTTGCCATTGTTGTTTCCGGTGCCTAGGTGCGAAAGATAAGGCTGAAGCATTTGCAACAATCTTCAGCCAGAAGTGCCGAGTTGATGATCTATCTTGGCCTCCTCCTGAAGTCCCCAGCATCACAGATGCCAGACTTCAGCCAATTCGATTTACTCCGCGTGATATCAAGAAACGACTGAAGGCACTGGATACTGCAAAAGCTATGGGCCCTGACTATATTCCGGCAATAGTACTGAAGACCTGCGCTCCAGAACGTGCCGCGCCCCTAGGCAAGCTGTTCCAGTACAGCTACAACACTGGCATCTACCCTGCAATGTGGAAAATTGCCCAGGTATGTCCTGTACACATAAAGCAGGACAAGTGCAACCCGGCCAATTACCGCCCCATCAGCCTACTCTCAATCATCAGTAAAGTGATGGAAGGTATCATCAACAGTGCCATCAAGCGGCACTTGCTTAGCAATAACCTGCTCAGTGACGCTCAGTTTGGGTTCCGCCAGGGCCACTCAGCTCCTGACCTCATTACAGCCTTGGTTCAAACATAGACAAAAGAGCTGAACTGAAGAGGTGAGGTGAGGTGAGGCGAGAGTGACTGCCCTTGACATTAAGGCAGCATTAGACCGAGTAAGGCATCAAGGAGCCCTAGCAAAACTGAGGTCAATGGGAATCAGGGGGAAAATCCTCCGCTGGCTGGAGTCATACCTAGCGCAAACGAAGATGGTTGTGGTTGTTGGAGATCAGTCATCTCAACTCCGGAACATAACCGCAGGAGTTCCTCAGGGTAGTGTCCTAGATCCAACCATCTTCTGCTGCTTCATCAATGACCTTCCTTCAATCATAAGGTCAGAAGTGGGGATGTTCGCTAATGATTGCACAATGTTCAGCACCATTCGTGACTCCTCAGATACTGAAGCAGTCCGTGTTGAAATGCAGCAAGACCTGGACAATATCCAGGCTTGGGCTGATAAATGGCAAGTAACATTCACGCCACACAAGTGCCAGGCAATGACCATCTCCAACAAGAGAGAATCTAACCATCTCCCCTTGACATTCAATGGCATTACCATCACTGAATCCCCCACTATCAACATCCTAGGGGCTACCATTGACCAGAAACTGAACTGGAGTAGCCATATAAATACCATGGTCACAAGAGCAGGTCAGAGGCTAGGAATCCTACGGCGAGTAACTCACCTCCTGACTCCTCAAAGCCTGTGCACCATCTACAAGGCACAAGTCAGGAGTGTGATGGAATACTCTCCACTTGTCTGCATGGGTGCAGCTCCAACAACACTCAAGAAGCTCGACACCATCCAGGACAAAGCAGCCCGCTTGATTGGCACCCCATCCACAAACATTCACTCCCTCCACCACCGACGCACAGTGGCAGCAGTGTGTGCCATCTACAAGATGCACTGCAGCAATGCACCAAGGCTCCTTAGACAGCACCTTCCAAACCCGCGACCTCTACCAAGTAGAAGGACAAGGGCAGCAAATACATGGCAACACCATCACCTGCAAGTTCCCCTCCAAGTCACACACCACCCTGACTTGGAACTCTATCGCTGTTCCTTCACTGTCGCTGGGTTAAAATCCTGGAACTCCCTTCCTAACAGCACTCTGGGTATACCTACCCCAAATGGACTGCAGCGGTTCAAGGCGGCAGCTCACCACCACCTTCTCAAGGGCAATTAGGGATGGGTAATAAATGCTGGCCTGGCCAGTGACGCCCACATCCTATGAATAAATTAAAAAAAAGACACCTTGATCTGTTCACTTGCAGCTCAGAAGCAGTCAGCGTCAGCCACTCTGACCTAACAATTAACCTCTGTCTCAGGGTCCGCATCCTGCTCAAGAGAGCAAAGAGCTCCCCTGCTGAAGTAAGCAAGTAACTGGCTACAGTTCTCCAGCGATGTCAAACAATGCAAATGAAAAAATGGGCATGCCGATCTATTACCAACTACTCAGTTAACTGCTGTACCATTCTGAATTTCATAGATTAGCCATGCTTGCAATGAGGATGATGTGATTAAAGGAACAGTGTCTTCATTGACAAAATGTTTGGGATTGTGTTTGCAAACAAAAAAAACAAAGTTTTTATGAAGATGGTATGTGTTGAATGAGTTAGGGGAAGTGGTACAGTTTCGAACACAGAAGATCCACTCGAGGGCCATCAGCTGAAGAATGAGAGGTGGCTTCATTGAAACATATACAATTCTTGAGGGGCTTGACAGGGTAGATGCTGAGAAAATGTTTACTCAGGTTGGGGAATCTAGAACACGTGGTCACAGTGGCAGAATAAGGGGTCGGTCACTTAAGACTGAGATGAGGAGAATTTTTTTCACTGAAAGGGTTGTGACTATCTGGAATTCTCTACCCAGAGAACTGTGGCTGCTCAGTTGTCCAGACAGAGGTCGATAGATTTTTGAATACTAAGGAAATTGAGGGATATGGGGATAATGCGAGAAGGTGGAGTTGAGGTAGAAGATCAGCCACGTTCTTACTGAATGGCGGACCAGGCTGAAAGGGCCACTGGCCTACTCCATCTCCTACTTCTTATGTTCTCACGTAATTTCCTTGCCTGTACCAATGCCAATCTGATGATTGAGAGTAGCCAAGGGGAAACTCTTCCCTCACAGTGAGGAGTAGCTTGTTTCTGGTCAGCAGGCTGACATGGATCAGGCTGGTAACTCAGGTGGGGTGGGGGGGGGGGGGAACCCACACTGTACTGCTCTGTGGCAGACTATCTTATAAAAGCCTATCGAAGCACACTTCTATTTTGATGCAACATTATCTCTGTGTCTTAACTAATAAATCAATATTTGATCAGAAAGATTTATTTAATTCTTCGAGGACTGAAAGGAAAGTTTAACTTTCAGAATACTTACATCTTTTCTACGATTAAACATTTTGAATCAACTTTTAATACTTTTCAGTGTCCTTTCAATTATTTATAACACTTTAAAGTTCATAGGCTGGATCTTGCTGCAAAAATAATGGCGTGTTGATAATGCACACTGACATTATTGTGCAAATCAGCAGCAAATTCAGAGGATTAAGAGATATGCTGTGAGTTGTGAATCTCCTGAACTTGCTGCACTATTTACGTTGCTCTGCCTTTTACTTTGTACCAACAGCATCTTGACCTTACCTACACTTCTATTTTCACATACTTTCTGGATTTGCACATTAACAATGCCTCAAAAAGTTAGGTCGGGTAAATATTAGTGCAAGTAGTGAATTGTTCTTAGAGATGTAAAAAAAATGCAAAATTTTAAATAACTTAAGAATGTTTTTCTTTCCTTTTTTTCCCTCTCTCTTATCTAATCTTTCTTTTCGCACTTTGGCTGGGATTTAACAGACCTAACCCAAGGCAGGGTCGGAGGTGGGGGGGGGGGGGGGGGGAGGGAGGCACGGAGAATCGCGGCGGGTGGCGGGCCTGTCGCCTCCCTGTCGCCCAGCAATCTTCCCTGGAAATCTTCCTATTAAGGGCCAATTAAAGGCCTTGTCCCGCCGCCGTTGGGATCTGACTAGTGGCTGGGGGGCAGGGGGGGCTCTCTGCCGTGTGGGGAGGATGCCTTGTAAAACGAGGCACCCTCCTTGCAGACTTTTGGGGGGGGGGGGGGGGGGTCGGGGTCCATCCTTTATGGACAATTTGTGGCCCACGGAGGACCGCTACCGGGAACAAATTCACCCTTCAGGACCCCCCCTCCCCCTGGACTGTAAGACCATCCCCCACCCCAGGGCCTTTCGGACTGGCCCCGGCAACCCCACCTCACCTACTTCTTCTCTGGGGTTCCAGCACTGGGCCTTGGTCTGAGACCTCTGCAGTACCAGCAGTAGCCACTGCTCCCGGTGGCGCTGCCAATACTGTTGAGCCGCTGACCCTATGGGAAGACAGTGGGGGGGGGGGGGGGCGGGGTTTCCCCGCTTTTTTGGCCCAGCGCCGGGAGCCCCGCCTCCAGCACAAAATCCAGCCCTTTATGCCTCTTTCTGTAGCCAATTTGACTCTAATTCACCTTATTTCCTTCTCTGTCGTTCCTCTTTTTTTCCCCTCAATCCTTAATTCTCATTGGTTAAGGAGATAGACTGTTGGTTCTGTTGCTCTCTAAGGTCCCAGATGTCCTGTTGCCCTTGTCATACTGTTATCAGATCGCAATTCCATAAAATTCTAGTGCAAAAGGTGCAGGAAAATGTCTAACTAATGGGGTACCCCCGTGAGATGCCCCACTTCAGCAAATCTGGCCCAATATACTTTTTGATTTTGGTGCAGAAATGATAAAGCAGTTGATAACCCCGCTGAATAAATAGGCACAGCAAAACACGGCCAGCAGAAATAAACACTAATGCAGGAACAGCAGCTCAATATTTTTCAATGACTAGTGCCTCATGTTCTTCCCCAGGTTCAAAACATTTCTTCTCTCCCCTTTACCTGCTGCTTCGCTTTGCTCTAGCTCTGGCATAATACGCCTCATATGCCTTGGGTTTCAGCTCCAGTGCTTTGGTTGCAAACTCCTCTGCCATCCCAAAATCCTGCCAGAAACAACATACACATATTAATAATTTTGGGATACTGTATCAGAAAGGGGAAAATTCCAGTAACAACTGTGCTGGAAACTGCTTTCAGCTGAAGCGTTTCTCACCCTCTCCTTTTTTTTCAGGTTGCAATGTCTCAGTGGCATGTAACAATGCATTGCACCAGAGACTGAAGATAGCCTGTTCAATGTGAAGGACAAGACTGCAAGTCAAGACTTTCAACTGATCAACAATCCTCAATTCCGGACATGACATAGTAGTGATTATTATTACCATTCAGTTACAGAGTCAGCTATTGTATGCACCAAATGAACTGTTTTCTGGTTCTTTGCAGCTTTCATATATCACTGATGTGACTTTGAAAGTAAAAGGAAACAGCTTGTTATCATGAACATGGGTCATGTGCTGGTATAGTTCAGAAGCACAGCTCAAACTGGGATTGATTGTACAGCCTGAACACACTTGCCAAACAATGTGATGTTCAATACACTGACTGTGGAGTAATGGCATCAAAGATGAATTGCGAAATGACTTGCTGTTTTGAGTTGATCTGGGCTCAACAGTGAAGAGGTAGTGCAATCACACCCATGTTGCCCTGCTTTCAACTGAACGATCACATAACTTTAGTAATATATTCATTCATCCATCAATTTTTAAATATTGCAAACTGTAATAGTGTGGGCTAGATTTATGCCATGGCCGGAATTTAATGCCTGCCCCCACCACCCCAGCCTCAGGAGCAGGCTGGAGGTGGGAGGGGTTCGTAGAATTGGGTGGGAGGGAGAGGTGCCAATTAATTGTCACTTAAGCACTTCTTCCTGCTACCGCTGGCATTCTACCAGCGGCGGACAGGCACTTTGGCAACTGACGGGGCGGGGGGTGGGGGAGATATCTACTAATACATGGTGGCCTCCTTGCAGGCGGGTGGGGGGGGGGAAGGAGCCCTCCTGATCGGGCACCCTGTGCCCCATGAAGGAACCCCTCCCCAGAAGCACGAGCTGCTCCCGCTAGAACAACCCCCCCGCTCTACACTCCAACACCACCCACACCCATCCAGTCCCAACCCTCCCCCACCAACGGGGCCTAGCCAATTGCCCCAGTGAGGCCTGAACCCCAGTTACCGGTAGCACTGCTGAGACTGAGGAGCTGCCGGCCATCTGATTGTTCGACAGCTTTTGGAGGCGGGACTTCTTACCTCAGAAGGGCGAAAGCCCCAACTGCTGCCAAATAAGAGCCTGAACCACGCAAAATAGCAGAGGCAGGCTCACCCCCTGGCTTTCCAGCCAGGGGGCAGGGCTACCACCTCACCATTACATTCCTGCCCTTGAGTTTCTCGATTTATAAAAAGATATTTTGGTTTAAAGGGAGTGCAATGCTTTCAGCTGTGAAAGGTTAATAAGGAAACACACTAATTTCATGCAGTGTACAAAAGCTCATACAATAAACAGAGTAACTTCAACAATAATAACAAATTTATTCCTGTATTGTGCATGACCTAAAACTCACTTAACTCTGATAATTCATTCTTGACATCATCCAGTTCACTAACTCAACATTTCTCTGGTTAAATAATTTTATCATTTTGATTTTTTTTTTTACACTTACGCCAGAAAAAAGATTCCTGATTACAGTAAGTTTTCTGTACTTTCTGGTTAGGTTGTCAATGAGTGTCTGGTTTCTGAGATATTTAAAATAGAAATAAATATGTTTTGCTCCTGGGTTGCAGACACTCCTGCCTTTCAGTCAGTTGTCACATTTTTCCATGGCGTGGGATTGGGATAAAACTATTAACTTCATGACCAAATTGCATTAAGAGGTGGGTGAATTTTGTTTTCAGCGATAGCGAGTCGGAGCCTGTTTTACACTTGCACGACTTTCCTTTCCATTGTGGAACAGAAAATTATGCAAAGTGTACAATAGGCTGTTGATTCACACTACTAAAACAAACTTCACCCTCAATGTCTTTCATCACAGACCTGGCTTCAAATGCAGTTTAGCTGAAAGGATGAAATTTTCCTTTCTCCATCAACTCAGTCTTTAACTAATCTTCAGTCATTGCGGGTTCATTGTGCAAAACCATCCAAATCTGCCGAGACTGCCAATCTCATACAGAGATCATGACATGGCACATATGGAAACTTTCAGTTTGATTCAGTAGTAGCACTCTCACCTCTATCTCAAGATTTTTTGGGTTGAAACCTCACTAATCTGATAGTTCAGTTATGTATTAGGGAAATATTGCACAATATTAGGTTTGATCTTTTGTATGAGATTGTACGCCAAGATCTTGTTTTGCCTGTTTAGATATACTTAAAAGATCTCATGGCACTATTTTGAAGAATACAGAATTTTTCTGGTGGTCAGACTAACATTCATCTCTTACCAATGCCATGAGAACAGATTAACTGGTTATTTATCTCATCTGTTATCTAAAGCACTTTGCTGTGTGCAATATTAGCTAACCATCTTGCGACATATAAATGTAATTAATTGGCTGTGAAGTCCTTTGGGATGACCCAAGGACAAGAAAGGAGATAATTATTGCAAG
The DNA here is from genome assembly GCF_036365525.1 of Heterodontus francisci. Lineage (NCBI taxonomy): Eukaryota > Metazoa > Chordata > Chondrichthyes > Heterodontiformes > Heterodontidae > Heterodontus > Heterodontus francisci. Next base: position 19,963,465 of record NC_090403.1, read on the forward strand.
TTCTTCCTTTCCTTGGTATTGAACTTGTGCATACAAACAGTAATTGCTGTTGGCTCTTTGGGTAAGGAGGAGGGGAAGGGTAGCAGATTCAAAACATGTGAAGATCTGGTTAAATCTGAAATAGTGACACTTTGGTCAGATGATCTGTCTCATTCCACTGCTTCATTCTGAAACATGCTTGTAGTTCTTTGGCTTGAGCAAATCCAAACAGCATCAAAAATAGAGCTAACGGGAAGGCTGCACAGAAGCTTTGCATCTGAATGTTGAACAATATCTATGACAGATAAAACAACATCCTTCCTCTTTTACTAAACCTCCACATACAAGCAGACATAAAAGATCCCATTGCTCTGTTCAAAGACAAGCAAGGAGTTTGTCCAGTACCCTGGCCAACATTTCTCCCTCAAGCACAACCAGAAAAACAGACTGGCCACAGTGTTCCATACTGTTTTCATAATTTCTTTAGTGCATATCAGGGCAAGTATTTTGTATGCTCAACAAATGGGGTAAAGTCATTTCCACTGGTTTTCTATCTCAAAATCAAGCCTCTGAAATTTTTGATTACTTTTAGGTCCTTACTGTGTTCTGATCACTAAATCCTAACCAGCTAATTAGCATATATTAGAATGAGGGCCAGTGACACTGTATCCCCAGAACTCCTGCTTTTATGTTTGCAATGCAGCAAGGCTACTTAGAATAAGAGTTACATACGAATGGGGAACAGAAGTAGGCCATTCGGACCCTCGAGCCTACTCCGCCATTCAATAAGATCATGTTTCGAATTCCAGACTTCCATCTACCCCCGATAACCTTTGATTCCCTTGCCTAACAAGAAACTATCTACCTTCGCCTTAAAAATATTCAATGGCCCGCCTCCACCATCTTGAGGCAGAGAGTTCCAAAGTTGCACAACCCTATGAAAGAAAAAAATTCTCATCTCTGTCCTAAAAGGGCGACCCCTAATTTCAAAACTAGTTCTAGACTCACCCACAAGAAGAAACATCCCCTCCACTTTCACCCTGTCAAGACCATTCAGGATCTTATATACTTCAATCAAGTCTTCCCTCACTCTAAGCGAAAATAAGCCCAGTCTGTCCGACCTTTCTTCAAAAGACAACCCACTCATTCCAGGTATCAATCTAGTAAACCTCCTCTGAAACCCCTCCAACGCATTCACATCCTTCCTTAAATAAGGAGACCAAAACTGAACACAGCATTTGAGAAGCGGTCTCACCATTGCCCTGCACAACTGACGCATAACATCCCCACTCCTATCCTCAATTCCTCTTGTAATAAAGGACAGTATTCCATTAGCCTTCCCCATGACTCGCTGCACCTGCATACTAACTTTTTGTGACTCATGCAGTAGAACACCGAGATCCCTCTGCACCTCGGAATTCTGCAGTCGTTCTCCGTTTAAGTAATACTCTGCTTTTTTATTCATCCTGCCAAAGTGAACAACTTCACATTTTCCCATATTATACTCCATCTGCCAAGTTTTTGCCCACTCACTCAACCTATCTATATCGGTCTGCTACCTCCTTATGTCCTCTTCACAACATACCTTCCTACCTATCTTTGTGTCATTTGCAAATTCAGCTACCGTGCAATCTAGGTCATTGAGATAAATTGTAAAAAGTTGAGGCCCCAGCATAGACCCCTGCAGGACTCCACTTGTCACATCCTGCCAATCAGAAAAGGACCTATTTATGCATACTCTCTGTTTTCTGCCAGCCAGCCAATCTTCAACCCATGCCAATATGTTACCCCCTACACCATGAGCTCCTACTTTGCACAATAACCTTTTATGTGGCACCTTGTCAAATGCCTTCTGGAAATCCAAGTACAGTACCTCAACGGGCTCCCCTTTATCCACAGCACATGTCACTCCTTCAAAGAGCTCCAATAAATTGGTTAGACATGATTTCCCTTTCATAAAACCATGCTGACTATTCCCGATTACCTTGAGTTTTTCTAAGTGCCCAGCTATAGCCTCCCTAATGATCCATTCTAACACTTTCCCCACGACAGATATCAAGCTTACTGGCCTATAGTTACCTGTTTTCTGTCTCCCCTCTACTTGAATAGAGGGGTTATATTTGCGACTTTCCAGTCTGATGGAACCTTTCCAGAATCCATCGAATTTTGAAAAATTAACGCCAACGCATCTACTACCTCATTAGCCACCTCTTTTAAGACCCTAGGATGTAGCCCATCAGGACCAGGGGATTTGTCAGCCGGCAGCTCCATCAGTTTGCTCAGTAACATTTCCCTGGTGATAGTAATTTCAACAAGTTCCTCTCCTCCTTCCACCTCCTGATTTACAGCTATTACTAGAAAGTTTTTTGTATCCTCTATAGTGAAGACAGAAACAAAATATTTGTTCATTTCATCCGCCATTTCCTTATTATTTAAAATTAACTCCCCATTCTTACTCACTAGAGGACCAACACTCGCTTTACTTACTCTTTTCCTTTTTAAATACCTGTAGAAACCCTTGCTATCTGTTTTTACATTTCTAGCTAACTTCGTCTCATACTCCAATTTCTTGCTCCTGATTAACCTTTTAGTCATTCGCTGCTGCTCTTTATATTCTGACCAATCACCTGAGCTGTTACTCATCTTTGTGCAATCATATGCTCTTTCCTTAAGTTTGATGCTTTCCTTAACTTCTTTAGTTAACCATGGATGGTGGGTCCTCCCCTTAGAATTTTTTTTATAGCAGGAACTTACTTACTGAGTATTCTGAAATATCCCCTTAAATCTCTGCCACTGCTTCTCTATTGATCAATCTCCTAGCCTAGTAACCCGGTTCACTTCAGCCAGCTCAGCTTTCATGCCCACATAGTTTCCCTTATCTAAGTTTAAAATTCCGGTCTTAGACCCACTCTTCTCTCTTTCAAACTGGATGCAAAATTCATTCATACTGTTGTTGCTGCTACCTAGAGGTGCCTTTACTCTGAGATCATTAATTAATCCTGTCACATTACACAAAACCAAGTCTAATATAACCTGCTCTCTGGTTAGTTCTAGAACGTGCTGCTCTAAGAAACTTTCTCAAAAGCATTCTATGAACTCATCATCCAGGTTACCATTGCCAATCTGATTTTTCCAGTTTATATGTAGATTAAAATCACCCATCATTATTGCCGTTCCTTTATCACCAGCAGCAAATATTTCTTGTATACTTCGTTCTGCATGGTAATTACTGTTAGGGGGCCTGTAGACCACTACACATTACTGTTAGGGGGCCTGTAGATTAGAGTTTCAAAGAATGAGAGGCGATCTCATTGAAACCTACAGAATACTTAAAGGGATAGACAGGGTAGATGCAGGCAAGATGTTTCCCCTGGTTGGGGAGTCCAGAACCAGGGAACACAACTTCAAAATAAGATTCAGCAATTTCTACGAACAGCTGAGACTGGCAGATGTGAGGTTCTTGTGAACCTGAACAGTGCTGGTACTTTGAAGTTTTGCAGCCAGGAACAAATTTTTGGAGCAATTTGTTCTCCATTCAGTTTGACTATCTGTAGGGGTAAGGTGCTACTGAAATATTTTGATCCCCACCCACAATGATGACTACTCAGAAGCAGGTATGATATTCCCTATGAGCATACCTTTGCACATCATTATCATAGAGTAAGAGAAGAAACAGGAATGGGAGGCAGTACTTAAGGAGGCTGCCTCCCAGCAGATATTATCCCACCCACAAAATAATATATAGGCAATTTACATCCAATGAAAATCATAACGAGGTGATACATCTAAGAAGAGTGCACTTATTCAAAATGGCAAAAGCTCTGCCACTTACTATCTGAGGATCTACTGCCACAGTTACCTGCCTGCAATGGTCTCTCTGTGGCCATGAAGGTGACAATCACACTCAACATTTATAGCAAGTTTTTTTTTTCAGGTAGCCATGGGAGATCTCTGCAATATCAACCAGGCTGCATTACAGACATGTACCCATCAATTCCACCTCTCCTCCTCACTATAACTTTCTGCCATCCATGGGTAAAGAAAGCAGATGAAGTGAGGGGGTGGGGGGAACAAGGTGTCCAAGACAAGAATAAGTGAGCATAACTCCCTTGAGATTAGTTAAAGCATAGAAGGGCCTGGAAGCTTGTGGCTATGTGAAGCTTCACAGGGATTCTGCAGCAATGGCATAGGGTGCAGTCACTAAATCGGCAGCAGCCCCAGATTTCATCATCTCCCATGGCAAGAGCAGAGTGCCTCCCCATCAGCTTCATAGTCTGCTCCTCGAAGGAGCGATCTCCTTGATGTTAGGGATTGCCCCTCTGGAGCCATGTCTCTCCCGGACATTATGCAACTTTTGCAAATGATGTAATGGTATCATCCACATGGTATCAAGTGGAGGACAATGATTTCAAAGTCATGCATGCAAATAATTACTGTTAAGGGAGATGACTACACATAAGATTAGGAAATAAGACAGGCAAAGAAAGAGTCTGAGAAGAGACTGGCAACTAACATAAATGTCATAAATCTTCTATAGACATATAATTAGAAAAAGGGTAGTAAGAGAGGAGAGGTGGGATCGATTAGCGACCAATAAAGGGGATTATTCATGGAGGCAGTGGGCATGGCTGAGGTGCAAAATGTGTACTCTGTATCTGTCTTTACCGAGAAAGAAGATTCTGCCAAAGTCAGAGTGAAGGAAGATGTAACTGAGACATTGGATAGGCTAAAAATTGATAAAGAGGAGGTATTAGAAAGACTGGCTGCACTTAAAGTTGATCAGTCACCAAGACCAGATGGGATGCATCCGTGGATGCTGAGGGAAGTAAGGGTAGAAATCGTGGAGGTACTGGCTATAATCTTCTACTCCTCCTTAGATGCGGGGGTCATGCCAGAGGACTAGAGAATTTCAAATGTTACATCCTTGTTCAAAAAAGGGTGTAAGGATAAACCCAACAACTACAGGCCAGTCAGTTTGCCCTCAGTGGTGGGAGAGGGACAAAATTCACAATCACTTGGACAAGGGTAAATTAATTAAGCAAAACTAGCATGGATCTGTTAAAGGCAAATCATGTTTACCTAACTTGATTGAGTTTTTTTTGATGAAGTATCAAAGAGGGTTGATGAGTGTAATGTGGTTGATGTGGTGTACATGGACTTCCAAAAGGCATTTGATAAAGTGGCACATAATAGGCTTGTCAGCAAATTTGAGGTCCATGGAATAAAAGTGACAATGGTGGCAAATGGGGTGCAGAAGCACAGGGACCTAGGGGTATATGTTCACAAATCGTTGAAGGTGGCAGGGAAAGGTGACAAAGTGGTTAAAAAGGCATATGGGATCCTGGGCTTTATAAATCGAGGCATAGAGACAAAAGAAAGGAAGTTATGATGAACCTTTATAAAATATTGGTTCAGTCTCAACAGGAGTATTGTGTCCAATTCTTGGTACCATACTTTAGGAAGGATGTGAAAGCTTTACAGAAGCTGGAGAAAAGATTTATGAGAATGATTCCAGGGATCAGGGACTTCAGTTACGAGGATAGATTGGAGAAGCTGGGGTTGTTTTTCTTAAAGAAAGTTGAGGGGAGATTTGATAGAGGTGTTCAAAATCATGAGGGGTCTAGACTGTGTAGGTAGAGAGAAACTGTTCCCTTTGGCAGAGGGGTCGAGAACCAGAGGAGACAGACTTAAGGTGATTGGCAAAAAAATTAAAGGTGACATGAGGAAACATTTTTTTATGCAGTATGTGATTAGGATCTGGAATGAGATGGTGGTGGAGGCAGATTCAATTCTGGCTTCCATAAGCGACTTGCAGGTTTACAGAGAAAGGGCAGGGGAGTGGGACTAGCTAAATTTCTCTTGCACAGAGACGGTGTGGGCTTGATGTGCCAAATGACCTCCTTCTGTTTGTAACCATTCTATGATGGTCCCTTGTTAGTACCCCATTTAATAAATGCAACTCGTAATTTAAAAGGGTAAACATTTTACTAGTGGGCAATAAAGAGTGGATAGTATATTATCTTGTCTGCCTTGGTCTGGTGGCAAATGTTAGCAGTTTTGGGTGTTAATTGTGGCATTTTCTGATCATCACAACTGTGAAATGCAAATTGTATGATCACAGCCTTTGAGTTTCAGGAAAAGTAAGACATCCTCAGTCAAAATACATTGCTGACAGATACGTCTAACCCAAAGTCACTGCGATGTCATTTGGATAAGTAATGCTTTCACAATGCTCTTTACCACCCAACTATAAGATGCCATATTTATAGTGCATTGCACAACCTATCAAACTTTGTTTCAAACTGGCAGAAGTAAATGTTTTGGGGCTTTATTTCAGAAAGCAGTTCATGATTACTGTATGTAAGTTTCTTTCCTCAACCCAACATTTTTCACGATTTAATTTGTCAATGACTGTATCAGCCATTACTGAGCGCAGCAATGTGCTCTGTCATTGATCGTCAAGACACAGGATCATATTTGTGACTTACAGGAGTTACAGGATAAATGTCATGAAGTAGGGAGGGAGCTAGATTTATTGCATTCTGCTTTTGAATGCTAATGTCAAGGTAAAGCACATCATGAGTAGCAGGCCCCCTAACTGCCCAGTCCGTTGTGAAATGATGCATCCTACAGTGGAAAACTTAAAAGAGATGGAAAATAAATGAAAAATGAAATTTTTTTTTAACATTGAAGAATAGTGCTGTTCGCTCAGAAACCATCTCCCTTGACATTCAATGGCATTACCATCGCTGAATCCCCCACTATCAATATCCTGGGGAGGTTACCAGTGACCAGAAACTGAACTGGAGTAGCTATATAAATACCACGGTCACAAGAGCAGGCCAGAGGCTAGGAATCCTGCGGCGAGTAACTCACCTCCTGACTCCCCAAAGCCTGTCCACCATCTACAAAGCACAAGTCAGGAGTGTGATGGAATACTCTCCACTTGCCTGGATGGGTGCAGCTCCAACAACACTCAAGAAGCTCGACACCATCCAGGACAAAGCAGCCCGCTTGATTGGCACCCCATCCACAAACATTCACTCTCTCTACCACCGATGCACAGTGGCAGCAGTGTGCACCATCTACAAGTGCACTGCAGCAACGCACCAAGGCTCCTTAGACAGCACCTTTCAAACCCGCGACCTCTACCAACTAGAAGGACAAGGGCAGCAAATACATGAGAACACCACCACCTGCAAGTTCCCATCCAAGTCACACACCATCCTGACTTGGAACTATATCGCTGTTCCTTCACTGTTGCTCGGTCAAAATCCTGGAACTCCCTTCCTAACAGCACTTTGGGTGAACCTACCCCACGTGGACTGCAGCGGTTCAAGAAGGCAGCTCACCACCACCAAGGGCAATTAGGGATGGGTAATAAACGCTGGCCTGGCCAGCAACGCCCACATTCCATGAATGAATAAAAAAGAAATAGTGAACTGTGCTCACTGCCCTGAATATGTCACTATCATCAGGCACAGTAATCCCCTTTGTTCATGTATATACGCCAATTTATACGAAGCATCAAAAATCTACTCAGCAAAATATTCCCTTTTATAGATTCAACCATCATAACTGAAACTGGAATTAAAGCTCTCAAACTCCATTCTATTTAATTCTGTATCACTCTGCATCCAATTCAATTGAATTACTGAGATGCAGCAGTGTGACATTTGATGCGTTATCATTGAAGCTGTCAATCGGCTACAACAGTGACAGGAACTGCTGTGTCAGACAACAGCCAAGCCTACAATTTCCAGTCGTATCCAATCCCAACTGACTGAATTAAGCTGGCTTGTCCAAGAGAGGGGACCATCAAATTCAAATTCTCATTCAAAATCCTGACCACAAGGTCAATTTTAAACTCTGATCATGATAATGCAAGCAAAAGGTGCCGTTACAATTGTTATAACCTCGAACAAAACCTGTCAATATAAATCGCATCAAAGCGATCATATGAGAAAATCAACTAAAGTATTGCCTGCTAATGTCAGCAAGAAATTACTTCCAGCAAGAGATGTCAGAGGCCAATAGTGTAGACACTACCTGCCTGCTGATGCTCAGCCTATACATGACAACTTATTACAACGAGGCAAAGACCTTCTTCTTTTGAAATAAATTAATTCCAAAGGCATGACATTGCAAATACCAACTGCAACTTTAGGCAATAAGGTAAACCCCTGCGCTTCAGGTTAGAGCACTGATCATGAACACATTATAGAAGCCATCCCTTGATTTCAGAGTCTTACCACAACAGCCCTCTATTGTAGCCAGTGTATGTTTATTGCTGCTCACCTGTGGCTTTTATTGGTTGTTATGGGCTGTGGCTGCATGAGTACAAGGTTGTTACATCCAGATGCAGGTCCTTTTTAATTAAGCACTGGTAGGTTGCATGAAAACTGAATTGTAGCATTGATCCTTGGTTACAGATATGGAAAAAAACTGACTTGTATTGTTAAGAATTCATTGCATCATTTAAAAAGAATTGTTGCTTTTAAGAAAGCTATTACAGAAGGTGTCATACATAACTGATGACATATGGGGAAGAATTTATAATTAGCCCTCTTGGCACAGAGCTACATGGGCATATTGGGAATTTGGGTACAGAAGTCAGCACTTACCTCATATATTGAGGCCAGAAAGGCATAACAGTAGGCACTGACCTCTGTGCCCAAAGTCCAGATATATCCACCAGGCATGTTAATTTGTAAAATCTACCCTGTTACTAAACTATTTACTGGCGTGATTTATTTTATATATTTTTTCATGGATGCACCAAAAATGAATACGAGGCAAAAATTTCCATCCTAGGGAAAAGCAGTCTAACATGCTAAGAGATCAGGGGCACTTCTGCTTTAAGGGAAGTACCCTGCGCTTTCTATTTACCAAAGAGGCCATTGGACATACATTCATTTTCCTCCGACAGCGTGAGAGGTTCAGCAATAGGGACACCTTCAGCTCCCGAAACGTTTTCAAATCTTCTCCGAATCCTTCTCGTGGGAATTTCTTCAATGCATACTGGTATCGCTGTGCTGCTTCCTTCACTTTTCCTTTCTGATCAAATAGGAGGAGAAAAAGCATTATTACAAACAAAGTAGGCTTGAAAATTATTATAGATGGCATAGCTAACATGCTGAATTCAATAAATTACATCTCGAGGTTTAAGTCAGGTCTCAGGATTAATTGGAGGGAGGTGTTGGAATCAATGAGACTAGTTTTAGGATTAACTAGAAAGAAGTTTTGGGACTGCCTAGAAGAACATTTTGGGATTGGCTAGAAACAGGTTTTGGGATTAACTAGAGACGTATCTCTTGGACCTCATTGGAGATATTTCAAGATTTCTCAAAAACAAACTGGAATTGCCAAGAAATAAACCAATTCATATTCTCCCAATTAGGACTATAATAAGTCCCGTGCTTCAATTTACTCTCTATGTGATGTAGGAGGACCAAAACTAATGCTATCAGAGGAAGTACGTTAACTCCCAATGTGCCACATGGATTACTCAGTCTTATTTTATATGATGCTACCCACAAAGTCAAACTGGACAACTAGTTTCAGCCATATGTTATATCTGCAGCTAAAATGAACTGCTTGATGCAGTGATGATTTCAAATAATGAACTAGATTTGGATGTTTATTCGCAGTGTGCATTTTTTCCCCAGGAGGATTCATCTCACACTGTGTGATATGGTGCTGCTTATTCCCAGGAATTTTAACAAATTAACATCCTGCTCAGGATCAGTAACCTGTAGTGCATTTACAATGAAACCAATTATCATGAGAAATGACCATCTTATCACACAAGAATACTAATGTGCAATGTACAATTTGAACAGAACATTAATCAGATTGCAAGACTGAAATTCCTAGACATGAGACATCAATTTATATGTACGTCTTTTAAGCTAATGTACTATATTCACTGATGCTTCTATACCGGGGATACCAAGTGAAGGCTGGGTGACTGCTTTGTTGAATATCTTCATTCCAGTTGCAAGAATTACTGACCTCCCTGTGGCTCATAATCTAACTTCGGCTCCCATTTCCACTCTAATCTTTCCATCTTTGGCTTCCAATACTGTTCCAACCAAGCTCAACTCAAACTTCAGGAATAACCTGTGAGCCTAATGTTGTAGCTCTATCTCCTCATATGCACATTCCCTGCTGAAATCACAGAATTGGCCTTAGTATCTCATCAATGCTCTGGATATTCTGTGCCCTTCAGGTCTTTAGAAACTTCACCCCTATTTTCCTGCCTGTTTCTCCCATTCCAGTTTCTTCCTTTCTACTTTGGAGCTGTTTTATCCACCTCTTGTATTTCTAATGTTTTAGATGCCATTTCTATATCATTTATTTCACCTCTTTAAAGCTTTAAAAGAAATCTGCTTACATACTACCAAAGCATTAAAGGCTCTTCGTAATAGTTTGACCTTTTCCTGTTGTCTCTTCTCCTCTGTTATTGTCAGACCTATAAAGGGGCTCTCATGTCATCTTTTTTCCAGTTCCAAAACACTGACCTATCTTTTCTCGTGTCAGATGCTGATGGAGCTAGTATTTATGTCCAGGATTTTCTGTTTTTACTGCACTATTGAAATGCAGCCAGAAGCTGAAGCTAACCATGCTCATTGTAGTGAGCTCCATATACTTAAAGAATTTCCAAACAGCACTGAGAACAGTCGTAAGGTGAAGACCTAAATACATTTCTCGCCTCCCTCCCCACATGGCATCATGTGAATGAGTCAGTCCAGTCAGCCACTCAGCGATCAACTTAGAGAAGATCCAGTTTAAGACTGTGAAGGAACAAAGTACCGTACCACCATGAGTGGTTTCAATGATTAAAACTCATGTCAATAATAACTTGATTTTGTATAGCACTTTTAACATAATAAAACATCCCAAGGCACTTCACAGAAGTATTATGGAACAAAATTTGAAGCTGAGTTAAATAAGGAGATGTTAGGGCAAGTGAACAAAGCCTTGGACAAAGGAATTGTTCTTTAAAAGCGCCTTAAAGGAGGCAAAACAGGTACAATGGCAGAGAGGTTTAGGGAGGGAGTCCCAGAGGTTAGGGCCGAGGCACTTGAAGGCACACCTGCCAATGGTAGAGCAAAGAAAATATTGTATGGGCAAGAGGCCAGAATTGGAGGGGTGTAGGGAACTGGTAGGGTTGCAGGCTGGAAGATGTTACAGAGATAGAGGGGGTTTATCTTTGAAAGTCATATTTGGGTGCTGTACAATCCTTAAAATACAGTTATCTATTTAAGAATCCAGGACTCTTACTGCTCCAGCCTGTCCAATGTACCTCTACTCCGTTCCCTAGCTAGCTAGTTAGTGGAATTCTTTGAATAGGCTGGGGAATAGAGCAAAGACAGAGATAAGTTAACCAAAATGATGAATGGGAGCAAGTCATAAGGAGTTCAGCTTGCTTAGTGGGTTAACTCTAGAACAAAGTTGGGGAAGGGAAAGAAGGAGTAAAACAATCAAATCTTTATTCCACTGAGTAAAAATCTATTCAAAATAATGTTTGTTTGCATCATACACCATTTCAGTAAGAATAATTTCTAATTAAATTTTAGATATAGATGATCATTATAAGGACATCCCTGACTTTTTCCTCAGCCTGCAAAGAATTTGCCCCACCTTTGGTTAAATACAACAGATCTAGCCACATCCTTAGTTGTCCAAAAGATGATCATATTATAACTACACCTTGCAAAAGAATTCAAGTTACTCAAGTTGGACAGACTGTTAAGGTTATCCTAGCTGCACATCATAACCAAGATCAATAACTCCTGGCAATGAGCCAAGATTGTAGAGGGTTATTAAAGGCAATGTAATTTTGTCCAGTCTCTGGTTCATCTTCCTTTATATTGTTAGGAGATGGAATTTTAAAGATAAGCCACTAGGTGTCAGGCTCGTCTTACAAGACAAATGGTTGACTCCACATTCGATGTTGTGAAACCAGGTGCCAGGGAGCACACAACAGCAATTATTCTCCAGTGGCCTTTATTTTGCAACTCCTGCAGTGGCAAAGCTGATTGGAATATCATAGGTACATCCCATTGCTCTCCTGTGCAGCAAGCTGGTACTCCCAAATTTTTCAAAATATAAACTATATATTCCCACTTCCCTCCCATTCACTCAATGTAAATCAATTAGGCACTAGGTGAAGGAAGCAAACTGTAGAGACTCCCCTGAAATTTTCCACACTTCTTATGAGAAACCTCTAGCCTTTGCTTAGTGCTCTCAGGTCATCAGAATTCCTGATGTGGGAAACCACAGGTGCACACACACATCAAAGCACCCTATGGTGAAGCACACTATTACATTTACTTGTTGAAGCACCTGGCTAGTTCCACACTTATTTATTTAGATAACCCTAAAATTCAACTCTGAAATGATGGCAACAATTTGTCTTCAGACATTTGCAAAGAGCACCATTGTTTCCCCCATACCATCCACCACCAACAGCACCACCCTGCACCCCCCAACCACTCCAAGTCTTCCTTTCTCCCTTTGATATGATTTTGCTTATCACTTAAGGGTGTGTACAACAGATGTGATCCAAATCCACTTTTTTTTTTAGTAATTGAATACGACACTCCTGAGGTTGCCAAGTTTGAGTGAAAGGCAATCCAAATACACTAATCATTGACCTCTCCATATTCTGGTCTCTATGAGATGGCCATTCTTTTGATAGGCCATAAAAAAAGCAAACAAAGCAATGAGGTTCATTTCTAGAGGGATAGAACTGAAAAGCAGAAAGTAATGTTAAACTTGGTAGACCACACTTGGAATACTGTGAACAGTTTGACATCATCAAAAGGATATAGAAGCACTGGAGAGGGTGCAAAAAAGATTTACTTGAATGATACCAGAACTGAGAAGTTATACCTATCCAGAAAGATTGATCTGGTTGGGGCTCTTTACTCCAGAAAAAAAGATTGAGGTGTGACCTGATAGAAGTATTTAAGATTGTGAAAATTTTTGGTAGGCTACACGTAGAGAAGATGTTTTCACTTGTGGGGGAGACCAAAACTAGTGGCCATAAATAAGAGAAGAAATAGGAGCTGGAGTAGGCCACATTGCCCATGAGCCTGCTCTGCCATTCAATAAGATCATGGCTGTTCTATCTCAACTCCACTTTCCTACCCCATATCCCTCGATTCCCTTAAGAGAGTCACTAATTAATCCAGTAGGGAATTCAGGAAAAACTTCTTTACCCAGAAGCTGGTTAGAATATGGAACTCATTTCCACAAGGAGTAGTTAAGGTGACTAGCATTTAAGGGGAGGCTCGATAAACTCATCAGGTAGAAAGGAATAGCAGAATATGCTGATGGGCTTAGACGAAGGAGGGTGGGAGGATGTCCGTGTGGAGCATAAACATCAGCATGGCCTGTTGGGCCGAATGACCTGTTTCTGTGCTGTAAATACTATGTTAATACTTCCTATGCAATCTTATCCAGTTGCACCCTACCCTATTTAGGTTCTATTAAATAAAACCTAATTGAAATCATAAATTCATTTTGTGTCTTGAGGTCATCATTTTTTCCATTTGCTTATCTTTTGGGAAAGCATCACTGGCGTAAGACTCAATGGAATTTCAGCTGTCTTTAGACAGCTCTATGAAACTAATTTTGATTGCTACTATAAACATGACAAAGTAGTGGCAAAATGTAGGGAAATATGTGAATTTCATCAGAGGATTACATGATGAAAACCTGCATACTTAGTGTGAAAGGATAATGTTTTTGTGCATTCTGGAAACGTAGGCAGATTGATATTCTAATACACATCAAATTTTGCTGCAAATTGGGAACTATGACAGTGTGCAGCCAGGTACCAATGTAACAAGATAGATCTCTTATTAAATTCACCCAGATGGTTACTGGAAACACAGAATTGTTTGGAGAAATGGCAGTAGGCTCCAACAAACAATATGATCCATTAATGAAATAATAAAATTGTAAGTTAATTGATTTATTCCTAAACATTTCAATATTAATTGATCTATTTATTTTCCTTAAAAAGGCATTCCTATTTCTCTCCTCACATTAGTATCAAATTGGAATTGGAAATATGAGCGCTGGGGACGTGTACAAAGAAGAGCTATTCTTTGCATGCATAACATTGGGAAGGATACAACAGTAGCGGGTAAGGCACTTGTCCCATATCTCTGAGGTCCATCCCAATATTGTCTGACATTTGAATCCAGCAGCCACAGCCAGATCTATAGCCTCTGAGGAAAGCTGGACACACAATTTACAGTGGCACTAACTCCCCACAAGCCTAGCTGAAGTATACTGCACAGAGGCATGATACCTTGATGAAGGAAAGGTTACAAAATTTAGGGAAAATGAAGGAAAAGAGATAAAAGAAACATGAATAAAGTGGAATATTAATCTTATGCAGTGGTTCAAAGTTAGAATTAACTTGGATTCCCTAGAGGTAAATGGGAGTGCCTCATCCAGCTGCATTGTTTGGCCCTCATGCCAATCAATCTCTGATTTGTCCCACCTTGTAAAACATGTCTCCTTCTTCCATCAGCTTGCTCAGGAGGATGATCATGATGTCCGGTTTTGAGGTGGCCATTGCCCACGTCGCTGGACCTGCAGTGCACAGGATGCATGAGGGGTAAAACACACATAATGCCAGGGTAGGAAATTATATGAAAAATACCTATAGGAGAATGAAGGTAGAGAACAACTTTCTGTGTTTAGGTATTGTGCCATGTAACTATCATTTCAAAATGGTGTCATCCATATTTTTTGGGGTGTACAGACAGTAACATTTACAAGTCGACTAAAAGCAAATTTGCTTTAAAAGAAAATTGACTTTCAGTTTAATTAGTTGACAGCAGTTAATCGAGTAGAGCTTATTTTTGATGTGTCTGTGTGTCTCAGTGTAAAGAAATCATTTTTTTAATAAAGGGAATTGTAATGTATTTATTTTACAGAAAATGACAGGATTAAGTATTCCAAGTTAAGTATTAGATGAAATGTGAGGATTCTATATTAAGCTCAAAAATGCAACTCAACCATAACCCAACCCTCCTCCTGCCAGGGTGGGAAAGGTCAGACAACATCCAACAACATTTTTCAGACAGTTGTGAGAATTGTACCAATTACCGTAAATGAGCTTTTTGTGACCTGTCAAACTGGTGTGTGACTTATACATTGGTGTAAGTGTTTTCATGCCTATGGGCTTCACACCAATTTAATTTAAGCACCATCTGAAGTTTTGCATGATGGATTTATGTTCACTGAGAATGGAAATTGAGACTATTTAACTAAAAGCCATTTATTATTCACCACAAAGCGACCACCTAGATTTTTGTAGTCTGGTCAGTACTTGCATAAAGATCCTAGAGATAAAAAGGCAGTGCTCTGACTCGAGTTGACATTCAGCTGAGCATTATGTTTAGCACACATTTAACACCTTTGTGCAAAACCTTTGTGTGCACAATTTTAACAATGTTACTCACATAAATGGGTTAAAAACTTGTTAAAATCACAGGCATGGAAATTTTACACAAGTGCATGAAGCAGTGTGCTAAGAGCAGCACTCAATGAGACTTCAGTCCCATTGTGCCAACTGGTCCCTTCCTCCTTGGAATTATTTTTATAATATGATGCATTGAATTATGGCTCAGCTGTATCAGCTTGTTGCACTTCATTTGACAAGTTTATTTTACAGTAGAAGGCTGCTGAGAATATTTAATCTGACTGTTTGAAATACAAGCTATAAGGCCAGCAGTAAAAGATATAGCAGCTTCAGTATAACTTAAAATCATCACCGTAAGATTTTAATTAAATGGGTCATTGCTCAGTCCCAAAGGGGAAAACACAATGTACAAACAAAGATAAGCAGCAGTGGCTGGAAGACTGAGAGATCTGCAGCTTTTGGCAGATCAGAATTAGGTAGAGAAATCATTTGGACCCCTTTGAAAGGGGTCTGGTCATCATTCCATCAAACCAAAAGAAAGTGGCTAGCTATACACACAGCACTGATTCAGGCACTATCCAGGTGGATGGTGACCACAGAATTTGCTGTAATTCTCAAAACTGTGTTTGCGAACATGTTCCAAGGATGAGACCTATAAACTGTTCAAAATAGTGTAATAGTAAAAATAACACCACATTGTGATAGCCACCATCATTACAGCATAGGAGGAATAAATGATAACTTTAAAGTAGCTTTTGGTGAATTTTGCACAAGTCAAGGGGAGAGATGCCAGCATTGGGAAATAGAACTTTTCTCATTTTAGGCATCAAATTCTAATAAGAAGCTTCAGTGTCAATTTAGTGCGTTAGCAAATATAACAGTGCTACTTTGCTGTACTTTAGTGTGACTTTAGTTTTTTTATGTAAAACAGATCTAATAAAATGTACATTAAGAGGCGTCTGATCATTGCTTCTTATGTGAGCAAATTATGTCCACGTAGTCTGTTCATCCTCATTGAGGGCATAGGATTAAACACTACTCTTAAATCAGTGATCTGGCACTATACAATGGGTGTTGTTCTAACACAGCACCTCATTTTTATGGGATTCTAAATACAGTTAAACAATTTTAGATGATGTCGTTTTGACACTATGCTAAGCCTGATATTATGAAGTAGATATATTGAAAAAGAAAATGCACTATAATCGCAAAAACATTCGTAGTCTGGATTAAAGGCAATCAGCAGTGAAAACGTTGCAAAGCAGCTGAAATATAATTTAGGTGACTAGTAAGTTGTATCTTTACCATAATGATGAGGCTACCATCTTCCCATGAAAAGTGTTGATCAGAAACAGCATGTCAAATAAATATTCAGCAGATTGAGAAAAATAAAAATCACAGTGTAAAAATGGGTTGTTTACCAAGGCACCTAGTTTGGATTTGACTAGCAAGTCAACATTATAACTTGTTTCAATGACGTCCTTTCAAGTGTTGCATACGTCAGTCATAACTATTATCTTTACAAGGGCTCTTAATGACTCAGTCACATGCAAATGTCTGTGTAAAGGTTGCCATTTGAGATTCTTGTTTTTATCTCTGACAAATCTGGATGAGATTGTGTTACATTGTATGTGGAGGTGCTTGGAACAGAGACAAATCTCAAGGACTTGAATCAGTGGCTCTTTAGATCCACATGTCAGCTTCTGACATAGTCACCAGCAATACTACATAAAATTAAATGAGGAATTGCATAGTACTGGTTCTGTGACTGTCATTTTGTAATATGAATTTATTTAGATATGTGGCATGTCAGTTATTTTCTATTCAAAGACTTTCTCCAAAATTGTGCAGAGACACCCTGGTATGGTTTAGAAACCAGCAGGAGTCTACACCAATGTAGGAGGGAGAGAAAATGAGAGAGGAGGAAGGAGAGTTATTAAAGTTTTTGGAATTCTCTTTGTAGATAAGGCAGTTACTGCAATTACTAAAAACTGAGAAAAGAAGAACTTGCATTTATAGAGTGCCTTATCACATCCTTAGGATCTGCCAAAGTGCTTCTCAAACAATGAATTATTTCTGAAGTACAGTGACTGTTGTAATGTTAGTAAATTTGACAGACAATTTGCAGACAACTGTAACTGCTGATGGGACAGACGACAGCATTATGATAACCATGGCATCAATACTGTGGTTGATGGGGGCTAGATATATCCATAATGTTCATTATTTCAACCAATCCAAAATGAGAATTTATAACACTGAATCACAATTTACTGTGTTACTATTTACCAAATAAGTTGTCCTCTACAACAATCCTATTGGTTGCTTTCATCAGGGGTAAATAAACAAAAACGTAAGAGTTTTTCATGCTGTCCAGACTGAACTGGAAAAAGGCAAAAAAAAATCAAATCATCAGAATGTACCTCGAGGACGACTTGGGAGTGTTTGACAACCTTTCCAAGTGATGAAGAAAGGAGAAAAAGGGAAGGGTTGTTTTTTTAAAAAAAAATGTGAAGATGGAAAAAGAAAGGAAAAAAAAGCAGTGAGCAAGCAGCAAAGCTAGTGCATCAGCAAATCATTGTACAAAAACACAGCACATGAGGAGTTTTGTGAAGCCAGGCAGGCACACCAACTGTCTGAAGCAGACACACAGAAAGCTGCCTAAAGCACAAAGTTACATCTAGAAGCAGCAGTTCCAAGGCTGGAAGAATCCAGTGGATATGGGGACCTGGTCTCAAGACATTTTTTTTAAAATATAGGTCCTCGCTGCTCTAACGTACATGTGAAATGTATGCACAGACGTATAATATAAAAAAAATCATCACACCAATTGTTTACACACCCAACAATTTGCTTTAATATTCTGCATGATTGAGATTGAGGTCCCCACACAATCTAGAAAAAACAACAATGGTCTAGATTTTCTCTGATCCCACCTCTGCTATTTTTGGGGTTGTACATTTTAACCATTTTACACTAAATAAATATGTCTATCAGCAGTTAATGGTTAGTCCTGGGTTTGGAAATGTGGCTGAACATCAGGGAGATCAGATTCATCTTCTTGCAGGATCACTGTTATTAACATGCAACAAAATGTACAAAAACACTCAAAAATAAGAGAGATGGGAACACTAAAAAGGAAATCCCAGCAATATAGTAGGAAACAATCTACTGGTCAATGGATAATAATTCAGTACCTAGTATGATCTATAGCAGAATTCCATGGGTTAACATCAAGGACAAACAACCAAAAATGTGTACATTTTTTTCTTCAATATAGTTGGAATAAAGTATTGTCCATTCCCCTTCCCGTTCCCACCAAAGATCTAACAAACATATCATTAATACAGTTCATAAAGTCATCAACTTTTATTTGCTGAAATATCTGGACTTGCACGTGACAACTGTTCTTTCAGGCTTAACCTTTAATTAAAAGGTTTCTCAGTTTTCAGTGTAGAGAATGCTTTATAACTCCATTAAAGAAAAAAATTGATTGGAACAACATAGGCTATTTTTTGCTAGGTTCACGAAAACAGACCTATGTTCCCTTTTTACTCTTTCGTTAGCCTAAACCTATAGGATGGATATTATGGTCACCAGCCAATTTGCCAACTTTCTAAATATTGGCTTTATGTGACTACCTGCTAAATGCCTGAGAAACAATTGTATTTCGGCATCTCAATATTGAATGGTTTCTTAATGAAATTCTAACATTTCCAATACAATGTCTGAATATGGAAAAAAATTATCCAGCTCCATTTGTTGCCGTATAATTGCAAGAACGATAATATGATATCAAAGTTTTCATAAGATACAAACACATTTAAATACACAATGTTAAATGTTTATTCAAGAGGGTTGGATGAAATGCCAAGGTTCTGACACTTCATGTCACAAGGTAATGATCTAGGTTGTCAAAAGGCTGAAATTTACCGGCCCCCTTGACGTCAGGTTTCCTGGCCGGTTGGGGTGGGGGGGAGGGTGGAAAATGCCTGTGGGAGAGGACCCGGCCTGATATTACCAGTGGCAGCAAGGCCTCATGGTGGCACCACCCTCACCCTCACTGCTTGGCGACAGGACTGCAATTTAAATACATTAAAGTAAGTGAATTAACTAATCTCACGTCCGCTCCTGATGTTCTGCCGCGATCTCCAGCCTGGCAGCCGGCACTCCCGTGCCTTCGTATCCCCGTCCGGGGAAATGAGGCAAAACACTTGTTGGGGGGGGGGGGGGGGGGTCAGTTTATCAGTGTGGGGGGGTGGGGGAACAGGGTCAAATTAGCGTCATGGGTGTAGGGTATGGTGAGAAGGGTTGTAGCTGAAGGTTTGTGCAGTTTGTGGGGGGGGGGGGGGGGAGGAGGGGGGGGAAGTCAGATGGTAAAGGCAAGTATTTGGAGGAGGAAAGTGCAAATAATTAATTTAATTGCTATTGGGGGGTGGGAAAGAGGCAAAAGAGATGTATTTATTTATTTTAATTCCATTTCCCTTTAAATATTTAACTTTCCCGGTAGGGCTGACAGCCTTTTAAAAATGGCATCAGCACCTGCGCACAGGCAACTGACACCATTACCTTCACATGATCAGGGCGGGCGGCCCACGCTGGCTAGTTAAATGAGCTGCCGCTCGGAAGATTGTGGCGGCTCCGCGATATGCGCCCCACACGGGCGGGCTGCTGTTTTTTCACCCGCCACCATCAAATTCAGCCCAAAGTCTTTGAGATTGTAGCATCATCATTAATTAAAATTACATCTATTAGTTAAGTTTAGAGATGTGTACTGAAGGTGAAGAAGATACTGTAGGAAGAAAGAGCAGTACCCCTGCATCCCTTTCTGCAGAGATCTTAACACACAACAGTTTTGTTAGAAAAGTAATAGCCTGAAAGAATAGCTCAGGAAGCATCTTCAACCTCTTGGAGGGGACATAGGCATGGATTGATGTTTGATACCAAATATCAGGCATATGGTCCAAAATGCAAGCAGGTTATTAGAATAGAGTAGCTCCTTACTCTTTTCATTAAAACAGTACTTGCACATAACATGAGCATTTAAAAAAATCTGCTTTTGTAACAACACTTGTAAAACATATGCTGCGTCTTTTGAAGAAATTTATTTTTTTCACACAAACTGGAAAACAGTTCAAAAGGCTGCACTGATGATACATCCGAGAGTTAAGTGATGGAGACTCACTGAATTATGTTTCTGCCACTAGTCACGTACAACACTTAAGGCCCCAAGTACCTAAGGCACAAGTCCTTCTGATCCATAACAGTAACCAATCAGGTGAGTACAGGATATATATTCATGGATAAATCCGATCAAATGAGTATCTATAATGTCCTCTGAATTTCTGTGCTTCATCTCTCTTTGAAAGCTTCCCGAGTAGCATAGCTGAGATTGAGAATTCAGCACAATGCAGAATTAAACCTCCATTAATTAACTGTGGCACTGTATTTCCATGCATGCAGCCATTACATCACCGTGACACAGTCATTATACTCCGTGCAAATTCTGTAAACACTATTTTTTGACTTATTTTGTTGGTGGTTTGGGAGCTGCAATTAGTAACAGGCTCATATGAATCATATGGTTGGAGAGGAGGTCTACCCCACTATTCATAAATTTATAACTCCTCAGGCCATTGAGGAACCTATGAAATATATTTGATTTATAAATATATTTTGCTAATATGGCATGTATACACTGTGAAAACTGTTTTTGAGACATATGACCTTTTACACTAAGCTGACATCCTCATGTTCCACATGTATGAAAATGGTTCAGAAGCAAAAGATCTGCTCCTTACTGACACAAAATGCTTACGCCAGCAAGAACAGAGGGAAAACTAAAAAGACAACAATAGAAGACCCACTTTCTTTTTCTAGTCCTTTCTTAAATATTCAACTTTGGTCTAACCGAAGTCTTTAGTACACAGTTTAACTTTCGTGTACATTTGTTAGCCAAATGTAGTAATACACTGCACATTCACTGTTGTTGATTCATTATATGTTAAGTATTAAACTCCAGCAGAATATATTAAGCAGAAAATCTTCATGCAAAATGACATCAGTGACAGGTATTTCATTAAACAAGACTGGTGCAACATAAAAAAGTGTGAATGAGTGTAGTCACAAATGAAAGACAAATGGAGTTTCAAAGCAGCATTCAGCAGTAAATGATACAGTTTGAAGGGAAAATTATAAATTATCTTTCAAAATTTTAGTTAATTCCGTAGAAGTCAACTCAAGACAACATCATAGCATAGATAATTCTGATCCAAGCATAAAAATCTAATGCACAGGGTCATTTCCAACTCCCATCATCAAGTATTCCAAATCCAGATGTGGTAAAGTAACTGTGGGGAGAGTACTTTTAGTTCCACAGTTTAGTAATTCTCAAGAATAACTTTGAAACTTTCTAGCCTGTAGGTGATGTATCAAATGCAGTTATTCCCTCTACTCTTTAGAAACCCGCCATCTTGTATCTCCATGATGAACGAAAAGTGCCACCTGCCAGCAACTTGTCCCTTCGAAAATAATGCAGACCTCACCATCCCTTCCTGACCTGGATGCGATTAGGAAATATTTGAGAGGAAGATGTCAGAATTGACCAAGTCCGCAAGAAAAGATACAAATATATCTAACGTAGCTGGTCACTAAGGGATTAGTAGTTGTCAGCTGAGAAGCTTCCTGCTCAGTGTGAAGACTATAAATGATGGGATTCGACTACAGAAGACAAATAACACGGTATTTAAAATATCTCCAACAAGGTAACTATGTTTTCTTAACACAATAACTTAGTAAAAAGGGAGGTATCATACATTGGAAATATAATCTACACTTACCTTCATCTTTAACACTGCTTTATTAACAATATTTGTAACAGTGAATTTTTTGTTGCTGATTTAAAGGTAAATTGGAAGGGATATCAGGAATTTGCAAAGTAATTATCTGCATGGCAGCACGTAACATGATCAAAAACCAAAAGTTTATTGCAATCTCTTCAGGAAACATCAATGCACAGTTGCAAATGTAGTTGAACAAAAAAAAAATCCCATAGAAAAGGCAAACAAGATTCTGGTTTTATATAGAGTCATTGAATATAAAAGCAAGGAAGTAATGTTGAATTTGTACGAGACATTGCTTAGACCACATATTGCAGAATATGTTGGGGTTCTGAGTACCCCAATATGGGAAGGATTTTAAGAGCCATAAAGAGGTAATAGCAAAGATTTGCTAGAATGATACAAGCAAGGAGAAGTTATGGTTAGGAAGGAAAGGTTTGACAGATCATAAATAAAACAGAAACTGCTGGAAATACTCAGCAGGTCTGGCAGCATCTGTGGAATGGGAAACTTTAGTTTTTTTTTCACTGCAAAAGCGAAGGTTAAGCAAAGAGTCGAGTAGAGGTTTTCAGGACGATGAAAGGTTTTAAGAGGGTAAATAGCAAACTAGTTAGAAAATCAGAAACATTGTGCTGCATTTTACTAGCTTGCTACAGCTTCCAAAATGGTGGTCCGCCCGTCGCAGAGTCACCGCGATATTGATCATGGCAGCTCATTTAAATGGGCCGGTGCAGACTGCAACCACCACCTACCCCGGCCCGATGATGCGGAGGGGCCAGGCGCTCTGTCCCCGGAAACAGTGTCCGGCGCCATTGCATAGGCGCTATTTTTAAAGGGCTTGGAGCCCTAAATGACAAGTTAAATCTTTTAAGAAACAGTTAAAATTTAAATTATTAAAACTAATTTAAAAAATCCTTCCAGCCCCTCACCAACCCCTGCCCCCCCAAATGCCTTACATGTCATTCCTGCCCTTCCTCCCGCCCCCGCAAAGTTCAGAAACTTTTACCGTTATCCCTTCCCAACACCCCCTCGGCCAATCGGAAATGTTTAACCCTGCTCCCCCACCACCCCGCCCTGAAAACCTACCTGCTCCCCACTCCCGACCTGTGGTCTGACATTCTTCAGTGGTCGGGGATCAGACGGCGCAGGAGTGCTGGCCACGGACCGTAATATGCGAGTGGGTCGGCCAGCGCGACGAGTTAAGTAACTATTCCTTATTTTTAATTAATTAACATATTTAAATTACGTTCCCGTTGCCGAGTGGCAGGCGGGGCCGCCATGAGGCCTCGCCGCCTCCGGTAATATGGGGCGGGGCCTTCCCGGCGCCGAGGCCCGTGGCTGGTTTCTTCCCGAGGCATTTTCCGGTCCCCTGCCACGACCCCCAACATTGGGGGGACGGTAAAATTCAGCCTCTAATGGGCTGAAATGTATGGTGCCACTGCCGTAATTGACGACAGACGTAATCAATGGCAGCCCGCACATGCGAGCTGCACTTCGCAGAGCCGCTGCGATATTAAACACAGAGGCTCATTTAAATGGCCGGGGCAGACCACCCCTCCCGATGATGTGAAGGGGGTAGGCTGTCTGTCCCCTGAAATGGTGTCAGCAGCTTTTGCGCAGGCGCTGATGCCATGTTTAAAGGGCTTCAAGCCCTTCCATTTAATTTAAATTTTGTAAAGGGAGATGTTGCAAAACATTTTTAAAACATTTAATTTGCCCCTCTCCCATCTGCCCAATATAAATTCAATGCATTACTTGCTCTCTCCCCCAAAAACACTTCCCCTGTCCACCTGACCTCCCCCCCTCAAAGTTCATAAACTATAAACTTTACCCCTTCCCGCCATTCCCTACACCAATTAAATGATTTTGACGCCACTTCCCTACACCATCCCCCCCACCCCTGCACTGAGAAACTTAGCTTCTTCCCCTCCCCACCAGTGTTCCACCTCAGATCCTAGGATGGGGACCTGAAGCCGCGGGAGTGCCGGCCTCCGGCACCAATATCACAGCAGGACAGAAGGTGGAGGCGAGTAGGTAATTAATGTCTTTATTTAAATTTATTTAAATACATAAATATGTAAATTTTTCTTCCAGTCAACAAGCGGCAGGGGCGTGCCGCCACGAGGCCTCACTACCGCCAGCAATATCGGGCCGAGCCTTCCCAGTGTTGAGGCCCATGGCGTGCCTCTGCCTGAAGCATTTTCCAGCCCCCCTGTAAAATTCAGCCCAATATGTAAGGGTGAAGTTGGATGACATTTTTTTCAAAGCGGATCATTAAAACAGGGAATGCTTTACCATAAGTGGCTTTAGAAGCAGAGACCGTAACATTATTTCAAAGGGAATTGGACAAGTATTTCAAGAGGGATACAAGGAAAGGGAGAATGGAATGAGAGCAGGCAGCTCTAGTTGAACAGCTAGTACAGGCACAAGCCCACTGGGCTCAATGGCCTCCTTCTATACTGTAAGTTATATGATTCTATTGAAAGCACCACTATTATTCTCTGACAAGGCTACAGTGCCTAGAATATTTCAAGAATATTTTTTGTGTTTACTTTTTAGGAAAAAAGATCAGTATGTAGTGGACTCCCCAATAAGCGAGTACGCAAATAAACCATATACTGTTGCATTGAGCCATAAAGTTGTGGAATGTCCCAGCTTTAATTTCTAGCCACTGCTAAATTAGTTAATCTTATCTGGCACAACATTAGGGGTATGACAATTGGCTGCCGTAACCTGTCTTAAGGAAGGAGGGAAAAAATAGGAAATCCAAGTTCCCACTCCTGATTGCTAAGCAGGGACATCTGCTGGAAAAGTGGGCGAGGACAGGATTAGGCTTAGCTATGACTGCCCCACTGTCGAATACACTGCTAGTGTTTGTTTTCTGAAATCACACATTAAGGCTGGTCACTTGTGTAAGGTACATGAGGACTGTTAGTGCTTGTGTAACGACACCCCTATATCAGAAAAAGGGTAAACCTGTAGGAGGTCAGGGTAAGATTAGCAATGTCAGTACAGTCGTGAATACAGGGCTGAATTTTATCAGTGGCGCTGTGATGTCGGTGGCCTTCCGACACGGATGTGCCGTCGCAGAGCCCCCACAATATTATGCGCGGGGGCTCATTTAAATGGAAGGGACGGAGGGGCCGGCAATGGCGCCGGTGCCACTGCCCTTCAGGAAAAATTTACATTTTTAAAGGGCCAGTTCTATAAAAATTTAAATGAAGCTTTGTCCACACCTGCAATCCCCTCTTCCCCACCCCCCCCCACCCCCATGCATAAATAGTTTCTTGGCCTACCCCCTCAAAAAAATTTTATTAACAGCCTTTCCCCCTTGAACTTGAATCTCTTTGACCCTAAACCCCATCCCACCATCCCCATAGCCAATGAAAAAAGTTTGTCCCGCTACCCCGATAATTTGACTCCTTCCCCCTCCCCACCAGTGTCCCACCTCAGAACTCCATATAGAGTTCCAAAGGCGCACGAGGCATGAGTTACGGCCATAAAATTGGCTAGGGATGGCCGCCGGGAGCAGCTAAGTTAATTAGCATTTTTATTACACTCATTTAAATATTTTAATGAAGGCCCTGCCGCCAAGCATCTGGGGGGGGGGGGGGCGCGGGCTGCACCGAGGCCTGCCACCTCTAAAATCTGGTGGGGCCTTCTCGGCATCGTGGGTTGTGGCGGGCTGCTCCTGCAAGCATTTTACAGGCTTCCCCACCACGATCCACGACGCCGAGGGGCTGATAAAATTCAGCCCATAGTGTCACACTTCAATTGAACACTCTACAAAAGAAGAGAAGACATCTACAAAACAAAGATCCCTAAATTAATCCATTGTAAATCAGCATGAGCAAAGGCTTTGAGTACACTAATATACTGATACTCTGGACAATGCACTGAACACCAGTGAAAAAAGTGACAGGTAGAAGTGATAAGATCTATTGCTTTGTCTGAACTCTCCTCAGTGTACAGTCCAAGGT
The DNA here is from genome assembly GCF_036365525.1 of Heterodontus francisci. Classification (NCBI taxonomy): domain Eukaryota; kingdom Metazoa; phylum Chordata; class Chondrichthyes; order Heterodontiformes; family Heterodontidae; genus Heterodontus; species Heterodontus francisci. Next base: position 19,989,714 of record NC_090403.1, read on the forward strand.
AATCTCAGTGAATGTTCTGCTTTCCTGTCTACCAACTTGGAGCAATATTGATCGAGTCTAAATTTAAGGAATTCCTCTAGGTTGAAGTGATTTAACTGGTTTAACTGCAACATTCTTCGGACCTGGATTCAGGCAAACTATAATGGAAGGGCTAAGATAAAAGCAAAATACTGCGGGTGCTGGAAATACTCAGCATTTCTGGCAGCATCTGTGGAAAGAGAAACAGAGTTACGTTTCAGGTCTGTGACCTTTCATCAGAACTCTGAACACATTGGGCTGGATTTTATGCACCCGCCGCTTGGCGGCCCGCACGCATGCCGTCGCGATCTTCCTTGTGGCAATCCACGATAATGTGCCATTTTAAAGGGCAGCCAGTCCTGCTCGCTAATTTACATTTTTAATGTTATTCCCCACCCCCCCCACTCTACTGATGAAAAATTATTCGCCCCCTTCCCATCCCCCAATAACAATTAAATTCAATATTTGCCCCATTCCCCCCCCCCCAAAAAAAACACTTACCTTCAACACTTGACTTTCGCCCCCCAAAACTGAACAAAGTGCAAAGGTCACCCCTTCCCACTATCCCCTACACCAGTACTGGAAATCTGACCCCGTTCCCTCCCCACCCCCGCCAGCACTAAAAATCAAAAGGCTCCCCCCCGCCTTCCTCACCATTGTGGTGCCTGCTTTCCCCAGATGGGAAAGTGAAGGCACGTGAAGTGCCGGCTGTCGTTCAGAAGATCGCAGCCCAACGATAAGATTGGAGTGAATTTTATTTAAATCTATTCACGTGCTTAATTTGAATATTTTAATCCAGGTCCCATTGCCCAACGGATCCTCGCCACCACCGGTAAGATCGGGCCTGGCCCTCCCAGCGTCGGGTTCCGTGGCGGCTGCTGCCAGAACAATCTTCTGGCACCCTCCATCCCTTGCCACGGAGCCCGACATCGGGAGCTCAGTAAAATCCCAGCTGTTAACTCTGTTTCTCTCTCCACAGATGCTGCCAGACCTGCTGAGTATTTCCAGCACTTTCTGTTTTTATGTAATGTAATGGAAGGGCTGCCCGGGTCATGACTTTCTAGCTACACATAAAAGATTAATTGACTTTCACATGCATGGGTCGTGGGTGTTCACGAGCAGTCACAAAACATAAGGATCCCAAACCCCAATGTTTGATAGAGACTTAATTTCATTCAACTATATTATTACTTAACTGTACTTTTTAGAATAGATGAGATGGCATGAAGGTTCACTTGAAACTTCCACTAACAGAATTTAGGTTCTCCCAGGTACCAGTAAACACACATAAGCACGGTGCAGGCCCTGTGTAAAATATTCACAGTTTTTTGTTCAAAGACGGTCCATGACACGGATCCCTAGTGTTGGAGAAGAGTTTATGAGGAATGGTTAGAAAAACGCACTCTTTACCGGTAAAAGAGAGGGAAAACTGCAGAGGTATGCATGATACTGAGCTGGATTTTTCCCGGCAAGCCTTTTAAGCAGCGGGGCGCACGCGCGGGATTTGCCCTGCTGAGTCACCACGATATTTAGTGTGATGGCTCATTTACATGGAGGGGCGGAGCGTCCACCCCTGATGACGTAAAGGGGGCAGGCGCTCCGTCCTCAGCAACAGCATCTGGCACTCTGTCCTCAGCAACAGCGTCTGGTGCCACCACCATTTTTAAAGGGCTTCATGCCCTTCAGCGCCATTTAAATTTTTTTAAAGGTCACGGTCTGCAAAAAAAGACGATTACAACTTACAGTTTGAATCCCCTCTCCCACCTCCGCAATGACTAGTCAATCTATAAATTGCCCTCTCCCCTCCAAAAAACTTTTATTCCAATCCCGAACTTTATTAACTTGGCGCCGAGCGGTGGGGGGGGGGGGGGGGGCGCCGCCACAAGGCCTCGCCGCTGCCGGTAATATGGGGTGGAGCCTTCCCGGCATCGAGGCCCTTAGTGGGCCTCTCCTGGAGGTAATTTCCGGGCCCTCACGCCACATCCCCCGACGTCGGGGGGCTGGTAAAATCCAGACGTAGAAAAGCTTAATCTGAACACTATCTCAAGTTAAACTACACTGCAGGACAAAGGGACGTAAGCTCAAACTGGGAAAAGGCAAGTTCAGGACTGATGTCAGGAAGCGCTTCTTCATATAAAGAGTAATTAACATCTAGAATGGCCTCCTGGGTGAGATACTGAAGGAAAAATGTCTGTCAAAGAGACAGTCAGATGCTGCGACAAGATGATCCTATGGAAAGAAGGGCTAAATGGTCTCCTACAGCTGCATTTGTTCTTGTGCTCTTTGTACAGTTGGTCATTTTTAAGTTCTATTAAAGCCTAAATAAGTCTACAAAAAAATACTCTCATCAACTGTACAGCTCTAATGACTTCATATCAATCAGAAGGGTTTGGAGTTAAATGGATCCCAGAAGAAAAGAATAGTGCAGAAAGGAGACAATTTAACAGAAAGGAAATCTCACAGCAGTACAAAAATTAAGAAACCTGAGTCAAATGTGTGGGCACTGATGAAATGTTTTGCATCTGGAAGCATCAAAAAATGAAACTTGCTGTAGCATCTGAAAGGATCAAACCTGTGCTCTCTTGTAGCAATTGTGAAAGCTTTTTGAGGAACTTGCCACAAACAGAATCGGATTCCAAACCCACTCCCTGCCCACAATGAGAGGGATTGTCCCACAAGGGTATGATGCTAGAACTTTCATTTATATGGCTCCAAAGAGCTTTACATACAATTAGTTGCTTTTTGAAGCATAGTCACTGTTGTTGTGTAGGTTTTTTTTCTGTGAAGTCACCTATAACAGTAGTAGTTTTCAATTTTACACTGAAAATACTGATACACTCCTGGTGACCACTGGCCTAACTTCCAAAAGATCATGTCATGCACTCAAAGGAAAACAGAGCTACCATTGCAGAAAATGTTTTTATTAGTATACAGTAACAGAAATAACGTGTTAGTGAGTCAACAAATACAGAAAAGTACAGAAAGCTAATGACAGAGGGACAGAAACCTGATGATCTTGTGGATCTAATGATACGTTGAAGTGGCAATTGATTTCCATCCACATTCTCACTATAGTGTTAATTATCAGATAAGACTATACTGAAGGAGGTAATAAGATCAAAGAAATGTCCAAACTATTGCCCAGAGGTCATGCGCAGCCCCCCAAGTCTGGGTAATCAGCTCTCAAAGCCCAGGAATTCAATTCTATTTGTACTTATATTTCTTACTGTTGGTTCGTCTTTTTCAAATTTATGAACCTGCAGGTTAGAAAAGGACTGTATCCAGTACTGTTGGCATATTGGTGGATAAATCTTGTATCAGAATCAAAATTTGTTGGTATCTACAAGTCAATGGGAACATGGATTTAAACTTCATACTTGGACCTCGAGGCTGCATAGCAAGCACATTAGTGGCCCATGAACAATTGAAGCTTGGACACTCTTGTTCAGGAGTAAAACAGAAGCATGGAGTTGGGAACAGGCAGGCGCACAAATCTACGTCATTAGGACATTAGTACGGGCAAGCAAAAATAGTGAAGAAAACAGGGAAGTACTGCCATTCCCAGAATCATGTCTCCTTAAATCTTCTTCCCCCTAGTGATGTTATCTAATTCACAGCAAAGTAAAATATTTTTGTTTCTCTTCTCTCTGAACCTCTTCTAAATGTTAGGAATTTTAAGGCATTACAGTCAATCCATATTAAAGTTTTTGATCACATTTATTGTCAAAGATTGACTTACAATTAGTGGGCTACAAATAAATACCACCAAGTGCTTAATATGTCCAATATATTTTATTTTAGATTGAAAATCTAATTTAACATAAAAACTGATCTGCACCAGTGATAATTTTCACTGGGTGGGTCAATACTAGATATATTTTTTATACAATATAGCGTTTTAGTAGTGTAATTGCCAATGTTTCACATAGTTCATGAGCTGCGACTCAGCAGTTTTACTTTTATTTTCTGACTGTTTCTCCCGTTCTCAGAGCTAGGCACTACATTCACACTGTTCCCAGCAGAATGTAACAACAGAATTTCACGTGCTGCTACCCAGAAAAGTCTTCCTTGATAATGGTGAATTTGTGACATGAACCCAAAAGGTTCTGTTCAGATGAAACTTTAACTGGCTCCATGCACATTGGTATCCTTTCACTTATCTTCACTGGCATCTTCTAACTGTTCTATCATTTTACCTATGGTAACATGCATGGAACTTTCTTTTGTTGTAGCTGCATTGTTTCACTGAGATTCTTTCCTGCACCTGATGGATCAATTACAATGGATATTTTTCACCGTCTATGGGAGCCATGTAGATGTGAGAAAATAATACAGGAAGATTCATATCACAAAACAATTACTTAAAAAACAGGAAAATGAAAGCTGTGACTGCTGGAAATTTATCTAATGCTGTTTAATTTCCCAGTGATGATTTTCAGTGGTTCTGAATAGAAGAGATTCATTTGGACTTAGCTGTCAAATATAAACATTTTATATGCGCAGGCTTTCTAAACAGATATGTTGATCCAAAAATCCCAATTATGCTAATCTAGTTATCAGATTATGCTGCTGTACTTGTTTCAAGTGTAAAGTTTAAGATAAGCTAGCATCCCATTTATCTTTCTAGCTTTAAACCTACAAATAAGCTCCTCCAGGTTTCCATGTCACAGCATGCCAAAACCATCTGGAATATCAGCATCCAAATATTGTCATGTTTTACACAATGTTGAAATACAGTGACTTCAAGGTCAGTGCAGTGTTCATTATAGTAAGAAGCATGAAATCGGAGTCTAATTTAGCATTGATGATGTTACGATCACAGGTTATTTTGAAATGTGACACCAAAGGCTGTACATGCTGCTCCATAGTAATGTTCCCAAAATAGAAAAGTAATCCATGAATATTAAATTGATTGTGCTTGAATGAATGATTCTTAAAATGCACGCAGTCACTCTTTGAAATATCTCATGCAGAAGTGAATAGAAATTTACTTTGCCCCTTAAAAGAGAATTTCAAACCAAGTCTTGCACTTTAATGAAAAACATATTTATTCCAATAAGTCTAATGGCACTCATTGCAGGGAGGGGGAACTGTCTCTAAGAGGCCTACCTATCTTGGCTCCTTTCTTCAGGAGGGTGACCACCACTGCTGTATTGCGGCACCCCACTGCTCTGTCCAAGGGTCTCATGCCACTGTAGTCCACATGCTCAATCATTGCTCCATGATCCACGAGATACTGCACCTGCCACCAAGTATAAGAAAAATATATATCAAGGCCTTAAATATTCTGGTGGCCTTAGATCCAGGATCTATCACTTTGGTCAGTAATAAAAGAAGGATACACAGACAACAATCTAGTATATATCTTTCAGAATCTCACCACTCCTCAATTGTCTTTGCCAGAATCGAGAAATGACTGGATACAGGAGAGAAGAAATGGAAATATACCGGTAATGATAGAAACTGAAGTGGAAACATTTCTCCCACAAACAAACAAAAAAGGGGACATTGAGGACAAAAATGACAGGCAGCACTGAACAGTATTCCAGATAACTGCAAGGTCAACGTGTTGCCAAGATTACAGCAACTCAACCAGTGACTTATGAATTAAAGTTTGAAACAAACAGAAAACAACAGTGGTGTTATTTGCAAAGAGTGCATCTTTAAGAAGTCTGAAATCCCCACTGAACAATACACCTCGCTTGCCCTTTTCTAAACATTTTGGTTCTGAATCAGAATTTCAGTAAATAATTTTTGAATACCATTTCAGGTCAATATAGTAATACATTAAATAAATACTACATTGACCATTCCACAGCTTTAGAATATCATTACATCATCTCCTCCCCCTATAACATATACAAAAATGCTTACAACCACATTATCTCTGTAATTGGAGTTCAGGTGATCAGTGGACGCTGTTCAAGCTCCAAATTTAGATCACATTTTTCTTCTAGGCTAAGGACGAAGATTTTGGCAAGATTATAGTCATCGGTTGCAGGCTCACTGGTGGCTTGTCAGGCCTATCCGTGACCGGCAGATTTTCCCACAGCGGGTACAAGTGAAGGTGTAGTTGCTGCTGGGGGCAATTGGATCTATCCTTCTCTTCCTTTTCTCTTTCATGCTGGTTCTTCGCTCAGTCTCAAAGGTGTCTGTAGTCCTCCTGATGTAGCATCTCCAGGCATCATGATCTATGGCCTGTGCTTCCCACTGGCGATGGTCAATGTGGCACGCAGAGAGGGACTTCTTCAGGGAGTCATTGAAACGCTTGCATAGGGCCCCTCTGTTCCTTTTACCTGTGGTCAACTCTCCGTTCAACACAATCTTGGGCAGGCGACTGTCGTCCATCTGGGCAACGGGACCTGCCCAAAGCAGTTGGCTATGCTGGAGGATGGCCTCGGCGCTGGCGATATTGGCTGTTTACAGGACTTCAATGTTTGAGATGCGGTCCTGCCAGCGGATCTTGAGGATGCTGTGGAAGTAGTGCCGATGGAAGCGCTCTAGGTGTACATGACAGTGGTATAGGACCCACGACTCAGCGCCATACAAAGGGTGGTGAGGACTATGGCTTTGTACACTTTGAGTCTGGTCTGTGCTCTGAGGCTGTGGTTGCTCCACATACGTTTGTAGAGTCTGCCGAATGTACTGTTTGCTTTTGAGAGCCTATTGTCCACTTCCTTGTCTATGGTGGCATCAAACGAGATGACGCTCCCCAAATAATTGCTTGACGGCATTCAGCTCAGTTCCCTCGATAACAATGCTCGGTGGTCTATATTCTTTTTGGAGTGCAGGCTGATACAGTTTTCTTTAAACAGATTTTTAGTCCGAAGAGTTGTGCCGCCTCGGAAAAATGCGTTGTTCTACATTGCAGGTCTGACTGACTGTGAGCCAGGAGAGCACAGTCATCGGTGAAAAGAAGTTCATGAATGAGTTTTTCTTGTGTCTTTGTGCGAGTCTGAAGAGGCCTGAGGTTGAAAAGGCCTCCCTCAGTCTGGAAGCGTACGTAAACTCCCTCAAGGTCTTCCATTGCCTGCTGCAGAATCATGCTGAAAAAGATGGTGAATAGGGTCGGGGCTAGCACATATCCCTGTTTCCTGCCATTGGAGATACGGAAGGGACTTGAGAGGTCGCAGTTTTGCTTGACTTATCTGTACTGATTTTCATGAAACTGCTTCACCATGGCCAGGAACCTGGGTGGGCATCCAAGTTTTTCAAGGATTTGCCAAAGTCCATCTCTGCTCACAGTGACAATGCCTTGGTGAGGTCTACAGACCTTTGTTTTTCTCACAACACTTTTCTTGCAATTGTCTGAGTGCAAATACCATGTCTGTGGTGCCTCTGAAACCACACTGTCTCTCTGGGAGGTTTTCTTCCACAATGGTAGGCACAAGCCTGTTCAGAAGTATGCTAGCCAGGATTTTCCCAGCAATAGAAAGGAGGGTGATCCCACGGTAGTTGGAGCAGTCTGATTTTTCTCCTTTGTTTTTGTACAAGGTGATGATAAAGGCATCACGAAGATCCTGTGGAATCCCGCCCTGTTCCCAGCAGTCCGTGAAAAACTCATGCAGCTTGGTGTATAGGGCAGGGCCACCATGCTTCAAGGCTTCGGGTGGAATTCCATCGGCTCCGGGGGCTTTGTTGTTCTTCATCTGGTTGATGGCGGTCACTGTTTCCTCCAGAGTTGGGCTCTCACCCAGTTCTTCTTTGACAGGCTGTTGTTGGATGTGATTGATGGCAGTATCATGCACTGTGAACTTGGCGCTAAAGAGAGTGCTCTGACCAGCAATCCAGGACTGACTCCTTGTCAGTGTGCAGGATCTTGCCATCGGTGCTCCTCAGGAGGTTTTGAGTTTGATATGCTGGTCCATAGACAGATTTTAGTGCTTCACAGAAACTTCTTATGTCGTCATTATCAGTTGAGTTTTTACCACAAGTGTGATCCACCAGTCATTTTGAATTTTCCTCATTTTACTTTGAAGGGTGCTGTATGCTTGACGGTAGGCTGTCTTTTTCTTTTGGCTGGCCGGCTAAGCGAGATGAGCCTGATGAGATGACCTTTTTATTTTTAGCAGAACTTCAATTTCCTTGTCATTTTCATCAAACCACCCCATGCACCTTTTAACCAGTGTTAGGAAGCACAAAGATATTGCTATCTTTAATGTCCAGTAAAAATATTTTTGCAGTTGAAAGGAGGTATTAGTTTTTACAGTTTTGTCTCATTAGATATTTAAGAACAGATTGGTAGGTCTTGAAATTTGAGAAAAATAAACTAACAATCCATTTAATGGAGTAATCTACCCACAGTGTTGGTTTCCATGCCCCTATCCCTCCACACTGGCTTGGCTGTTGGAAGAGAGGATGCAGAAAGCAATTCTAGAACATATGAATACAAACATACGAATTAGGAGCAGGAGTAGGCCACTCGAGCCTGCTCCGCCATTCAATAAGTTCATGAATGAACTGATTACTCCACATTTCTACCTACCCCCATAGCCTTTCACCCCCTTTGCTTATCAAGAATCTGTCTACCTCTGCTTTAAACATATTCAAAGACTCTGCTTCCACGCCTTTTGAGGAATAGAGTTCCTCATCTCCGTCTTAAATGGGCGACCCCTTACTTTTTAAACAGTGACCCCTGGTTCCAGATTCTCCAACAAGGGGAAACATCATTTCCACATCCACCCTGTCAAGACTCCTCAGGATCTTGTTTGTTTCAATCAAGTCGCCTCTTACTCTTCTAAATTCCAGCGGATACAAGCCTAGCCTGTTCAATCCTTCCTCATAAGATAGCCCGCCCATTCCAGTTATCAAGTCTACTAAACCTTCTCTGAACTGCTTCCAATGCATTTACATCCTTCCTTAAATAAGGAGACCAATACTGTACATAGTACTCCAGATGTGGTCTCACCAATGCCCTGTATAACTGAAGCATAACCTCCCTACATTTGTATTCAATTTCCCTCACGATAAATGATAACATTCTATTAGCTTCCCTAATTACGTGTTGTACCTGCATACTAACCTTTTGCAATTCATGCACTAGGACACCCAGATCCCTCTGCATCACAGAGATCTGCAATCTCTCATCATTTAGATAATATGCTTCTTTGTTATTTTTCCTGCCAAAATTGACAACTTCGCATTTTCCCACACCATACTCCATTTGCCAGATTTTTGCCCACTCACTTAACCTATCTATATCCCTTTGTAGCCTCCTTATGTCCTCTTCACAACTTACTTTCCTACCTGTCTTTGTGTCATCAGCAAATTTAGCAATCATACCTTCAGTCCCTTCATCTAAGTCATTTATATAAATTGTAAAAAGTTGAGTCCCCAGCACAGATGCCTGTGGCACACCACTCTTGCCAACCAGAAAATGACCCATTTATGCCTACTCTGTTACCTGTTAGCTAGCCAATCTTCTATCATGCCAGTATGTTACCCCCTACACCATGAGCTTTTATTTTTTGCAATAACCTTTGATACAGCACCTTATCAAATGCCTTCTGGAAATCTAGGTACAATACATCCACCGGTTCCCCTTCATCCATAGCACATGTAACTCCCTCAAAGAACTCCAATAAATTGGTTGAACATGACTTCCCTTTCACAAAACCATGTTGACTCTGTCTGATTACCTTCAATTTCTCTAAGTGCCTGCTAGAACTCCAAAAATAAATTACAATGAGCATTTATACCTATAGAAAGTTAAATTATTCACATATCTGAGATACTTACAACATCTGCATCACCATAAAATGCAGCAAGATCCAGAGGTGTCCGTCCGTTTTTATCTGCATGGTCTGTGGCAGCACCTCTTTCAACTAAAGACTGAACCACTGGCAAATGACCCTTCAGACATGCCCAGCTGAGGGCAGTTAATCCCTCTTTATCCATCAGTGAAAGTGCAGCTCCTGTAGAACAGAAAGAACACACAATGCAGAGCAATTAATAGGACGCGTTTATTGACAACACAACCACTAGATGGCTCACTATTTGCCACATGCCCAAATGCTGCATCATTGACTGAAACGTCATTGTCAGCTGCCAGTAACAAAGATGACACTGATCAATTTGACACAAAACGCAAACCACCAAACCCCCTCCCCCCAACAATGGCAGCTTGTCTTCACTGCTCCCTCCCATGATCACCACATCTCTTCGCCACTCCATCCCGCCACTCCCGACTGCTCACCACCCCATCCTGCCACTCCTGACTGCTCGCTGCCCCATCCTGCCACTCTCTCCCACTCCCGACTGCTCGTCGCTCCCTCCCCTCACTCCCTCCTGCACCCAATGGCTCGACTCTCCCTTCTGCCGCTTCCTCCCACACCTTTCTGTTTGTTGCTCCTTCCCATCTGCTTGCCACTCCATCCTGCCGCTCATCTCCTGCATCCATCTGCTCCCTGCTTCCTCCTGACTGCTCGCTGCTCCCAATTGCTTGCCGCACCCACATGCTCACCGCTCCCTCCTGACTGCTCGCCATTGTCTGCCATCTAACTGCTTGCTTCCCCCTGCTTGACACTCGTCCCCCGCTTCCACCCCCTCCACTCGTTGCTCTCTGGCCCTGCCCACCCCATTTGCCGTTTGCTCCTGTCCCTGTTCACCACTCACCCTCCTCCCCCACCCTCAACCTTAGGTTGGCCACCCATCGTCATCGCTCGTCCGCTCAGTGTGTGGTGATGTCATTACATGGTGATGTCAGCACGTGCATGCATAGATTTATACTGGCAAGTGTTCACGCACTGATGACGTCGACAATTGCTCTACACATGACCTGCAGTGTCAGGAGACAGTGTTCCATATAACTGTGACAAAGGTAAACTATCTCTCCTCATCCTTCTCAACCTATCTGCCTCCTTGACACGGTTGACCACACCATTCCCCTGCAATGACAGCCCTCTAGTTAGGTGGGAGTACACTCACCTGGTCCATTCTTATTTATTTAATTGTGGTCAGAGAATCACCTGCAGTGGCTTCCCACTCCTGCACCATTACCTCTGGTATCTATTTCTCATGCCCCTTGCAGCATCATCTGAAGACGCAGTGTCTGTTTCCACATGTACTCTGACAGCACCCAGCTCTGCCACACCACCACCTCTCTTGAGTTCACCATTGTCTCTTAATTGTCAGATTGCTTGTCTGACATCCAGTACTGGATGAGCAGAAATTTCTTCCAACTAATTATTGGGAAAACCGAAGCCATTATCTTCCACCTCTGTGACATCACTCGACTGCGCCCCTCAGCTTATGTACTGCTGGAACCCTCATCCATGCCTTTGTTACCTCCAGATGTGACTATTCAGTGTTCTCCTGGCCAGCCTCCCATCTTCTACCCTCCGTAAACTTGAAATCATCCAAAATTCTTCTGACCTAACTTTCAAAATGTCCCTTTCATCCATCACCCCTATACTCGCTGATCCACATTGACTACCAGCAACACCCCCCGCAGCACCCTCTCGCTGGGGCCTTCCAGACCGGCCCCAGCAACCCTGCCTCACCTAGCTCTTGTCTGGGGTTCCACCGCTAGGCCTGGATCCGAGGCCTCTGCAGTATCGGCAGTGCCACCATTCTCGGTGGTGCTGCCAATACTGCAAAGCTGCTGGCTCCTACACAAAATTCAGCCCAGCGATTTCATATAAATGCATTTGTTACAAGTACTGCTGAGAGTTTTCTAAATGAGCCCTGTATATATATTTGACAACATTCAAATTGTAATCAATGAAACCCATAGGATGCAATTTGCTCCATCATTTTTGCCATGGCAGTCTGTAAACTATCAATTATGGCAAATACCAGTGAAGCGATTGAGGCATGTTGGAACATGAGTAAAGGCTCAGGAAAAGTCAATTCAAGGCTACTTTCCTGCAGCCAGCTTAAAGGAACGTAAGTGAAAGATTGAGAGCAGTTTGTCCTTCCCCCAGTCTCTGTTTTGGATGTTTTGAAGTAACCAAGAGGGCATAGGGCAAAAAATGTCTTTTGAGTGGAAGTGTTGGTGGCTGGATGGGTGGGGTGGGGCGTGTAATACCGGTGTAATTATTGCAGATTTGATCAGGCTGCTTGTTATGAACTTGCAGTTGTGACAGGTGTTGTAAGATTGGGAAATTTAGTGTTCCGTGAGGTGACCATCTGTTTCTAAAATATTTTGTGGGGTGTCAGTCAACTTATCAGACATCTGCAACCCAAATTGTGTCCACCTCATCAACTGAAAGAGAAAGCAATGGGAAATGTAAAAGGAGAGAAGACAAATTCCTGAGACAATTGGAGTGCAATGTGGGGCAGCCAGAATGTTGTGCTGCTACTTTTCTGAAAGGCTATAGAATGTGTTAATATTTGAAATCACCAGAAATGCAATAATTTACTGTGATTGCAGGACATGTTGATTATAAACATTCTGTTGTCCAAAGAATAAGATAAATGGTCATCACATCTTCAAATGGCCTGAAAAACAAGCTTAAAATTTGTGCCTTTGCAAAGGAGCTTAGCAGACATGCTACAGAAAGTTTCTGTATATTTACTTCATTGATTTGTTTTTCTGAACAGGTCAGTGGTGCCCAGCATATGTTAGTGTTTCAGAACCTGAGGTTGTACAAAAGCTCAGCAATGTATTTTACATTGCCTATGATGAATGAAGACCATGCCAAAAAACTAGGGGCTGGATTCGGCGGCAAGCTCACAAAATGGCGGGCCGCACGCTAAAGACTCGCCACAATCTCCCGCATGCCAGCTCATTTAAATAGCCGGGGCAGCCCCCCCCTTTCCCCACCCCCCCCATCACGTGGAGTAGGTGGGCTGTCTGCCCCGGCAAAGGCATCAGCTGCCTGTGCACAGGCACTGGCGCATTTTTAAAGGGCAGCCAGCCCTTGTCGGTCAATTTGAATTTTTGAAGCAGTATCCCCCCAAATTCTATCCAATAAATTTCTAAATTCCTCTTCCCACCCGCAAATAACAATTACATTAACCATTTGCCCGTTTCTCTCCTCCCCCCCCCACCCCCAACACTTACCTTTTAAATCTGACCTTCCTCGCACAAACTGCCCAAAATTTAAAGTTCACCCCTTCCCACCAACCCCTACACCCATTACGTTTATTTGACCCAGTTACCCCACCCGACATTGAAAATCTTACCTCCTCTCCCCTCCCCACCAGTGTCACGCTAGCTTTCCCCAAATGGGGAATTGAAGATGCGAGAGTGATGGCTGCCGCACTGAGGATCACGGCGGGCCCGGAAGATGGAAGGTAAGTTTATTTAAATGCCTTCATTTTATTGGTTGAATATTGAAATTCAGGTCCCGTCGCCTAGCAGCAGGGGTTCCATCACGGAACCTCAGCACCGCCAGGAGGATTGGGTGGGCCCTCCCGGCATCGGCCTCTGTGGCGGGCCGTGCTGGACCCATATTCGGACCCCCCCCCATCACACCACGGAGCCCGACAGCCTGGGCCTGGTAAAATACAGCCCTAGATGTCTGCTAGATGTCACATGTCTATTAAGAATGTCATTTGTGGCTTTGATACGAGTCGGTTTTGTACTGTGTCAGTGCAGAAACCTGATTGGAGGGATTCAGACATGGAGTTCCAGAAAAGATGGGCATGGATTTGGGAGGCAACAAAAGGTTCAAGAACTCCACCAAAGTATTCCCATCTAACTTGGAGCTGCAGACAAAATAAAAGCAAAATACTGCAGATGCTGGAAATCTGAAATGAATTCAGAAAGTGCTGGAAATACTTTCAACAGACCTAAAACATTAACTCTGCTTCTCTCTCCACAGATGCTGCCTGACCTGTTGAGTATTTCCAGCGCTTTCTGTTTTTATTTTGGAACTGCACATACTTTGATATAAATTAACCTTTATGATCAGCATACTTTCACAGCAACAGTTTTGTTGCTTGAAAATTTGAAGGATTATGAAATGATTGACATTCTCAAATATCAGTCTCTGAAGCTGACCTTGAGCAAGCAAGAACTCCACTGTGTCCAGATGTCCCTCTGATGCCGCCATCATTAGAGGGGTCCTACCCTGCTTGTCTGCCATATTTGCATCTGCACCGTGAGTTAACAGCAAATCCACGATCTGAAAACACATACAATATGGAACTATTTTCAGGCAGTTATTTAACAGAATTTTACGAAAATTAATGATTGGAATTCTCATAAATGGGTGAGATGAGGCTGAGGTAATTGGCTCACCTGCCAGTGTCCTTGTCTCACAGCACTGAACAGTGGGACAATCCCCCGTCGGTTAGATTGTGACACTGCTGCTCCTTGTTCCAATAACAGTCTGCACACCTCCAGCTTGCCTCGTCCAGCTGCAGCAGTCAATGCTGAGAACATAAACACATAATTTCAGAAGTACATAAGAATCTTGAAGAACAAAGTTATTGAATTAAACAAGTTCACCCAGGTTTGGAAAGATCTCAGCCCCACCTACCCATCTTCTTAGCATATTGCTCAAATCATTCTCTTTCCAAATGGGCATCAGCCTGCTTCCAGAAACCTCCATTATTATCTGCTTTAACAGACTCCCTGGCAATTTATTCATCTTTGATGAAAAATGTTCTGCCTGACTTTCTATCTTACTCTGAATTTTTTAAAACTTTTTTCTCCTGTTACTTAATCCCCTTATCACAGTAAAACAAAAATTGCCTGGATTAACTTTGCCAATCCTGTTCATATTCTCCATTTTTGTCACTTTAAAATGTCCTCTTTTTCAAAGAAAATAAGCCCAATTAACTTAACCTTCTCTCACAACTTAAATTCCTGACATCCAGGACCATCTGCATTGCTCTGTACCTTTCAAGAAGAAAATCCATCCTTTGATTGGGTGAGCAGAATGAGACACCATACTCGAGTCTAGCACCATACAGAAGTCTTAGAAATTATAGAATGGAAGGTGATATTATTATAGCACCAACACTTTGAGTAACAAATACACTTTTCAATTTCAGTTGCATGTTTTCCAGACGTTGCCAAAAAGTCCCATAAAGTTTTAAATTGATTATGGAGGAAGAGTGATGTATTTAGTTAGAAGAAAATTAAAATGATAGTACTTTGCATCTGTCTTCACCAGAAAAGAGAATGCTGCTGATGTAGTAGCAATACTGGGTAGGATAAAAATAGGTAAAGAGGAGGTACTTAAAACATTCATGGTCATCAAAGTAGAAAAGAGAGCTGGTCCAGATGGGATGCATCCTGGGTTACTGAGGGAAGTAACAGCAGAAATTATGGAGGCTCTGGCTGGAACCTACCAATCTTCCTTAGATATGGAAGTGGTGTCACAGGCCTGGAGGATTGCAATACTGAAAGTCAGCATGGATTTGTTCAAGGCAAATCATGCTTGACTAGCTTGATGGAGCTCTTTGATGTGTTATGAAGATGCTTCTATATTTTTTGTTAAGTATTTTTTCAGGACGCATATTTAAATTGTGGAGATGGATTCAATGGAAGGCTGAAGGTTTCAAAAAATGCTGGACTTTGCTTTGTTGTTCACAGTTCATTGAAAGGACACCGAGATATTGTTTGAAAACAACCTTTGCTTGAAATCACGTGCTTTGGGCTCAGCAAACATCAGAAACCTTGATGACCTGGGGAAAATCTTTACAGAGAAGCCATATGTCAAGGTTTATGGAGGTCAGGAGGTTGACTTTCTGTTGGGGTGTGAACTGTTTTGAAGACAGTTTTTTAGCCTGTCAAGGAAAAAGAAACCACCCAGCTCTCCTCTTTCTCTACCTCTTTGAAGAAACCCTGCAAAGATCCAGTGTGGGAGAGCTAAAATCCCTGGTGCTGCATCTCTCCTGAGAAGCTGGAAAAACCTGCCAGATTAATTTTCAACGCCACCTGAAAAGAACAGCTTTAGAAAAGATCCCAGTGACTCGTCTCTGTATACCCGGACGGCAAACCAAAAGGAAGAACCTTCCGTATCTCTGTTTTCTTCAAGAATTAGGAAGTATTTGGCCACATTTTTTTTTCTCTTTTTTTTGTAACAGACCTCTACAGAGAGAATTTCTGTACTTTTTTCCAGTGTGTGTGTGTGTGGAATTTAAAAAGGGAACTTTCATACTTCAATGTGTGTGTTCATGCTTTGCTTTGTTACTGGATAAGTCGTGTTTGATAATAAACTGATAATTTTGTTGTGTAGTAAAGAAACCTGGTTGTGTATTTTATTCTGGGACAAAGAGTAGAGTCTATTATTGACCGAATCAGTAACTGGGTAAACATTTTTAAAAATATAAGTTGTGACCTGCGGAGAAGTGGGAGTAGAAAAGACAGCGCACTCCTCCCACCTCAGTCGTAACGGATGAAGTAGCAGAAAGGGTGAATGAGCATAGTGCAGTGAATACTGTGGATATGGACTTGCAAAAGGTGTTTGACAAAGTACCACATATTAGACTTGTTAACAAAATTAAAGTCCAGTGAATTAAAGGGATAGTGGCAGCATGGATACTAGTGGATAAAGGGACAAGAAGCAGAAAGTAGTGGTGAACAGCTGCTTTTCAGATAGGGGGATCCCCAGGGAGCGGTATTACCACTGCTCTTTTTAATATATATTAACAAAGTGATTATTGACAACGCAGCCGGCAGCTGACGTCATCAGACTGCGCCAATCGGTGCACATGCGCAGACTGGCTCCTGCTCTCTGCGCATGCGCTGCGTTCCGCATCGCTAGGACTGGTTGGCGCGTGCGCAGATGATGTCATCACATAACAAGGGCAGAGAGCGGGGGTGGGGGAAGTAGGGAGTGGGGGTGGGGGAGTGGGGATGGGGAGGGTGGGAGGGAGCGAGGATGGGGGGAGCGGGAGTGGGGGGGGGAGAGGGGAGAGAGCGGGGGTGGGGGAAGTAGGGAGTGGGGGTGGGGGAGTGGGGATGGGGAGGGTGGGAGGGAGCGAGGATGGGGGGAGCGGGAGTGGGGGGGGGGAGAGGGGAGAGAGCGGGGGTGGGGGGAGAGGGGAGAGAGCGGGGGTGGGGGGAGCGGGGAGAGAGCAGGGGTGGGGGGAGCAGGGATGATGGGAGCGGGGATGGGGAGAGCGCAAATGAAGACCTTGGTGGTGGTGGGTGCACTCTCCTCCTCCCCCACCCCCGCCCGCTCTCTCCCTCCCTCTCTGACCATTGTCTGCTGCCATGTGTTTACGTTGCCTTAATGTGATTATTTGAGCAGCGCCATCTTTAGTCCTGGCAGCTGCCTGACGTCACAGACTGTGACGAGGAGGATCGTAATAGACTTCAGGAAGACATAGACAGACTGGTAAAATGGACATATTTATGGCAGATGAAATTTAATGCAAAGAAATGTGAAGTGATGCATATTGGTAGGAAGAATGAGAAGAGGTAATATAATATATGGCACAAATTTAAAGGGGGTGCAAGAACAGAGAGACATGAGGGTGTATATACACATGTTGAGATGGCTGTTTCGAAAAAAGCTTATGGGATTCTTGTCTTTATTAATACAATCTTAGAGTAGAAAAGCAAGGAAATTGTGTTAAACCTTTATAAAACATTTATAGGCCGTATCTGTTCAATTCTGGGTACCACATTTTAGGAAGGATGTTAAGGCCTTTTTGTGGGTGAAGAGATTTACCAGAATGGTACCAGTGATGAGGGACTTCAGTTATGTGGAGAGACTGGAAAAGCTAAGTTTGTTCTCCTGACAGCAGAAAATGTTAAGGAGAGATTTGATAGAAGTATTCAAAATGATGAAGGGTTTTGGTAGAGTTAAGAAGGAGAAACTGTTTCCAGTGGCAGAAGGATCAATAACCAAACCACACAGATTTAAGGTGATAAGCAAAAGAACTAAAAGCAACACGAGGGCATTTTTTCCCCACATTGAGTTATGATGATCTGGAATGCACTGCTTGAAAGGGTGGGAGAAGCAGATTCAATACATTCAAAAAGGAACACCTGAAGGGGAAAAAAAAATTACAGAGCTAAGGGGACTGAGCTTGGGAGTGGGATAATTGGATAGCTTGTTCAAAGAGCAAGCACGGGCATGTTGGGCTGAATGACCTTTTTCTGTGCTCTGATTTAATAAGATTTAAATATTAAGAGAGTTTCAAACTGGCACTAGGTCACTGGCTGGGACGACACACAGAAGTAAAGGGTCAGAAATTATGGAGCTTAATTAGAATTTGGCATGTAATAACCCTAACCAAGAGTATCTTACCTTCTCTACTGTAGTAAAAGGCAGGTGGGACAATCAAGATCCTTGAATTGGAATAAAACTCGGGGAACTAACAAAACTTTTGAAAAGCAGAATAAAAGGAACATATGATGGCCATATTATGATGTTTCTTGATAAAACTGCAGTGATAAACACATGTTTAATAAAGCCTAATGTGGGCCTCCATCACATATTTTAATTATATTGGCTCAGTGTCCATAAAGACAGCCTCTACCAATGAAAAAATGAATTAACCCATCCCACAATATTCACAATATGGATATGCACAAAGCCATAGACACCCCACTATTACTTTAAGACTGCAAGTTCACTTTGTGGTTAAGCTACTGCAATAATTGCTCAAACTTTTCTCTCATTGTTTTTGATATCAGCAGAAACCTTTGACACTCCCAACAAAATCTTGCACTTATATAATGCCTTTAACGTAGTAAAACAGCCCAATGGGAAGGTAAAAACATTTAATTTACAAAGCCAGACAGGACTAGGAACTATGTGAGATATGTGAGGGAAGAAACATTAATCAGTTTTCCTCATTCGGATACTGACTTGACTAACCCATTGTACTTTGGCATCCCAGATGGTGTCTGCAGATGGAGCCATCAGCAACAAAGGTACCTTTTGAAATGCAGAATTAAATGAAGAGGAAGTTTTATTTTTGATCCTTGGTGGTCTCATGGTGAAGATCTGCTGATCCTTGGAGGTGTAGGGAAAAAATTCCTCATATTGTCCGGTAATGTTGGAAGCCCCATTTGATCATTCTTTGCCTTAAAGAATACTTGAGTTTTCAACCATGCTTGCTAAATTTATTGTCTCTGGCAATGTTAGCCCATTAATCAGCTTTTATGTGATCCGCAACATTTCTGCACTCAGTCAGTACCTCATGAAATAGGATATATAAAACAGGACCGCTCAATAAGCTGTAAAAAATAAAATAATACTGAAAAAAAACAAAAGCACCATGTTATTTCGAGAATATAATTTCTAACTAGTTTTAGGGGAAAATTATGGTCCACTGAAGAAAGTTTATTTTGAAAGACATTATACCAGTTATCTCAGCACCATTCATTAGGGGGCATGATGGAGATGCATAGAAAATCGCGGTTTGGTCTGTCTAAAGCAAGTTAGTTATAGAAGAAATTGTTGCAGTTCTTCCTGTGTTTAAAACTGCCCATTTTATGAAGAGTGCATCAAAGCTGTATGTTATGCCATCTTCCATCAAAACAGAAAAATTAAACAAACAAGAAGTCAGCAACACTCCTAAAAGACCCTCTCATTCCCTCCTCACCTGTTTACAGAACTAGTAAAAAGCCATCAAAAGAAAACAAGAGACTAATCACAAACACTCAAAAGCCGAGATGTGTTTTGATGCTTTTTTTTACCACAATGTATAAAGAACCTAAAGCATGATCAAAGAGAAAGGTCTTTTTTGAAGTTTTTAAACAGTAGAGAGGCAGCTGACAAGGCAGAAGGAACTGGGTATGGGAAGAGTTATCAATAGTAGTGTGGGGACAAGACGACTTGTGTTAGAGGTGTGAAGGATACATGTGGTGACATAAGGCAGAAGGAGCTTACTAAATTTAAAAATTTGGTTAAAATAAATCCAACGTACTAAGTTGCTAAGTCAGTGTATCCAGGCATACAAGCATACATGAATCTTCCACATTGTGCTAATACTAAGCCTATGATATAAAGCTGCTGATCATACAGAAATCAGAAGCCTAGGACTGGTGCCGTAACCATTGGAAAGAAGTGATCTCACACTGTTAGTGCAGTGTAGTGGCCTGGAGCCAATTTTTAAACTTGAAACATCCAGTTCAAAAGGTACTTCAATGGTTTTCTGTTCTGATGATGAAGTCTGTATGATATGAAACAGCTTTCTATTTCTGTCTGCTCTTTTCCAACTCCATAAATCATTCTGACAGTCAGAGATAAGTGAACAGAACTCTGGACACGTTTTCAGTAAACATGCACAAGTTCTGCTTTCCCTTGGATCACTCGCAGAAATACTTCCAATATTGGCTTACTTCATAAGAGTATAACTGGACAATAGTCAAAATACTTGGGCCAAGTTATTGCCTAGCATTGCTGAGTTGCAATTTAACAGCTTTCAAGCATCAGTCTGTTTATTCCTCCATCTCCAATAGCTTTTATCAATTTTTGTTACATCTGGTCATTTGTCACCTGTTGTGGCTTTTTTCCACTCCTCTTAGATAAACTAATTCAGATCAAAATCTTTTATTCCTATTTAGGACTACTTTCTATTGATTACAGATTAAGTGCATGAATGCCTAGTCTATATGACTGTCCCTCATCTTACTTCCTAACATTGCGCTATGAATGCACAAAAGAGAAACTAAGCAGAACACTGTTCTCAAAAACATTCTGTAGAGGCAACATGGACTCGATGGGCTGAATGGCCCCTTTCTGTGCCATAATGACTTTCTGTTAAGAATGTCTCTTTAGATCCGGAGTTCCTTTACCTGCCTAGCCTTCATGGTCCAGAAGATCAGCACAGGACAAAAGAAATTATGGGTCTGAACCTGTACCCAATCTGCTCAATGCTGCAGCAACCGGGGTACAGGGAAGCAGCCAGAGACTATATCAAATTGCCCAAGCCTGAATACCTGGTTTGGCTATATGTGATTCCAGACCCACAACAATGTAGTTGACTCTTAACTGCCTTCTGAAATGGCCTGGCAAGCCACTCAGTTGTACCAAACCACTACGACAAAAAATCATGACATTTTTTTAATCTATTCTTTCATGGGATGTGGGTGTCACTGGCCAGGCCAGCATTTGCTGCCCATTGCCCATACCTAATTGCCCTTGACAATTGATACCCTCCATCATATTGAATGGTACTAACACCATGCACCTATGAGGCACTGTGGGACATCAATAGCAACAGAATTGCATTTCGTCACAACCTTTAACCTCATGGCCTGGCACATCCCTCACTTTGCCATTACCATCAGGCCAGGGGGCCAACCCTGGTTCAATGAGGACTGTAGAAGAGTGTGCCAGGAGTATCACAGGCGTACCTAAAATCGAAATGCCAATCTGATGAAGCGACAAGACAGGACTACATGCAGTAAGACCCGGGCAATATTCAGACATGGGGTCATGGGGTAACATTCATGCCTCACAAATGCCAAGCAAAGACCATCTCCAACAATGCTCCAGCCACATAAAAACTGCGGTTACAAGTGCAGGTCAAGTATTCTGCACCTCCTAACTCCCAAAGTCTTTCCATCATCTACAACGCACAAAGTCAGAGTGTGATGGAATATTCTCCATTTGACTGAATGAGTGCAGCTCCAACAACACTCAAGAGGTCTGATACCATCCAGGACAAAGCAGCCCGCTTAATTGGCACCACATCCACCACCTTTAACATTCACTCCTTCCATCAACAGACCAATGGTGCACAGTGGCAGCAGTATGTACCATCTACAAGATGCACTGCAGCAACTTGCTAACGCTCCTTCGACGGCACCTTTGAAATCTCTTACACCTAGAAGAACAATGGCAGCAGGCGCATGGGAACACCACCAATTCCAACTCAAACACCATCCTGACCTGGGAACAATATCGCTGTTTCTTCATTGTCATTGGGTTAAAATCTGGGAATTCCCTCCCTCAGAGCACTGTGAGTCTACCTACACCACATGATTTCAGTGGTTCACGATGATGTCTCACCACCTTCTCCGGGGAATTAGCAATGGGCAGTAAATGCTGGCCTTGCCAAAGACACCCACATTCCACAAATAAAATTAAAAATTTCCAATTCACTTTGGTTATGAACGTACACTATAAAAAGAATAGCCTGTCTGCGACAAGATATTCGATTGCAACCTTGGAATGGCTCCTTTCTGAATTAAAATCAATATGGGACTCTGAATTCAATTCCTCACCTCAATGGTTTACTATCTCCAACTGACAGAAAGGCAACCCCTCAAAGATGCACGTGCAGATTTTAAATTCCAAACAAAACTTCGAGCTACAAGCATGCTTCGAACAATGACCATGTCAAGTGTTTATTTAATTTAATATTACAACTGAGTACTGAGTGCGGGTTCAATATTGCTGGCTGCTCTCCGAAAAAGTAAATCTTGCACAAATTGATCATATTTTTCTAAAGTAATTTGATGTTCCCTCAGCACTTCAGGTACTGTAATCTTAGGGAGTCTAGCTTTAAACTGACTAGATAAAAATATAATTTACTCAATTTGATCAGTTGCATCAAATCAGCAAGTAATAAAAGAGGCTGGCATCATTGGATACAATGGGGCAAATTGCAGATGGTATGATTTGAAGATTGTGTATGCAGGAACTATTGAGAATAGATCTGTGCTGTCGACTTTAAACACATTTGATCAATAGGTGAAAGGTTTACAACAATTAGTCATCTTTAATCACATTGAAATTTACTTTCACCGTCAGCAAGTCCAATGTTGAGAATGCTTAGAAAAATTGAACACAAAAAACAACTGTTGCCAGTAGCATTTAAAGTGTACAACTATAATCCTATGTAGAATACAGACCCAGGACAAAACAGGAATTTATATATTCACTACCGGAACCGAGGTCTCAGTGCTCCAGCACAATACCAATCCTGTTCAGATAAGACCCATTGCAGTGTTGGCACAGGCTTTGCCTCTGGTATTTAGAAACAATGCTGGTCTAGGTCAGGCAGTTGTAAATTTGACACCAGTTTTCATGCATTTGTAAAATCTGTAAAAGTTTCAACATTGCTATAGGTTTAGTACATGAAGCACCATCACCAAAGCAGTCCCAGGACCAGCACGTATACACAGCTGGAAGTTACTCAATTATTTGGGCCTGTAATTACCTGTTTCTCCCCAAAGAGTATCAAAACTGTTAATCTGTGCTCGTTCCACTTCTTCCTCATCCTTTTCTGGGAGATCCAGGAGATACGACACAATCTGAAATAAAATGCAAAAGAATATTATAAGAACCAGGTCAGTAAAATAAAGGTCATCTGCTCTTGATTTTTGGTGTCATATCTTGCATTGTCTGATTCCAGGCTATGCAGACAAGTAGGCATTATGTACTGCTCTATATCAAGACCTTTTTGTACACCAATGAGTTATGCCATCAAGTCACCTACAAGATCCATTTAGTGCCAGTAGAGCACCCAATATCTTAGTTTTAACCAACTTCAGAGGTTGTGGCTCCAAGTATCAGGAGTATCTGCAGCATACCTCAGGTACTTCATAGGGTTCAGGTTTAGTGAGTTTCAAGAGCTCTCAATCAGGTTTTTGGCAAAGGTAAATCAGGGTAAGGCATTTCAAATGTCCCTTTCCTAAGGTGCTATGAAACACCACTGCTGAAGGTGATGGTTGCACAAAAGCAGAAGATAGCTTTGTGGAGAACAATTGAAACCACGGTTTCAAATGGTCAATGTCTCCATGGACTCAAAGAATAATACAGCACAGAAGGAGACTATTCAGTCCATTACGTCTGCGACGGCTCTTTGGTACAGCGATCCAATTATTCCCACTCCTCTGCTCTTTCCCCACAGCCCTGTAAATGTTTTCCCTTCAAGTCGTTACCAAATTCTCTTTTGAATGTTACTATTGAATTTGTTTTCACCACCCTTTCAGGCAGTGCACTCCAGATCACAATAACTCGGTGTAAAAAAAATGTTTCCTCTTGTCACCTCTGGGTCATTTTGCCAAACACCTTAAATCTGTGTCCTCTGGTTACTGACCCTCTGCCATTGGAAACAGTTTCTTCTTACTCTATCGAAACCATTCATAATTTTGAATACCTCTATCAAATGTCCTTTTAACCTTCTCTGATCTAAGCAGAACCAACTCCGGCTTCTCTTGTCTCACCATGTAACTGAAGTCATTCATCCCTCGCACCATTCTAGTAAATCACTGCTGCATCCTCTATAAGGCACTAGCATCCTTCCTAAAGTGTGGTACCCAGAATTGAACACAACACTTCAGATGAGGCAAAACCAGTGTTTTATAAAGGCTTAGCATTACTTCCTTACTTTAGTACTGTAAGATTGTATTAATATAGGTAAGGATCCCATATGCTTTTTAACAGCCAGTCCAATGTGCCCTGCCACCTTCAAAGGTTTATGTACATAAACCCCACATCTCCCTGTTCCTGCACTCCTTTTAAAATTGTACCATATAGTTTATAACACCTCTCTTCATTCCTCCTACAAAAATATATCACTTCACACTTCTCTGCATTAAATTTCATCTGCCATGAGTCTGCTCATGTCTGTGTTCTCCTGAAGTCTATTATCCTCCTCATTGTTTACAATATTT
Organism: Heterodontus francisci; assembly: GCF_036365525.1. Taxonomy (NCBI): domain Eukaryota; kingdom Metazoa; phylum Chordata; class Chondrichthyes; order Heterodontiformes; family Heterodontidae; genus Heterodontus; species Heterodontus francisci. The sequence goes on from NC_090403.1 coordinate 20,014,219, forward strand.
CAGAGTTTCATGCCATCTGTAAACTTTGAAATTACGCCCTGTAGACCCAAGTTCAGGTAATTAATATATATCTAAAGGAACAGTGATCTTAACACCGACCCCTGGGAAACATCATTGTATATTTCCCTGCCAACTGTTCGTCATGATTCTTTGCTTTCTGGCCCTTAACCAATTTCATATGCGTGCCAACACTGTCCCTTTAATCCAATGGGCTTAATTTTGCTAATAAGTTTATTATGTGGTACTTTGTCAAACACCTTTTCAAAGTCCATGAACATGAACCACACTACAATCATCCACCCTTTTCATTACTTCATCAAGAAACCCAACCAAATTAGTCAAACATGATTTGCCTTTAACAAATCCATTCTGACTTTCATTAATTAGCCCATACTTTCCCAAGACCCAATTAATGTTGACCAGGATTATTGGCTCAAAGATCCCCCACCACCTATGTTAGATTGGCTGGCCTGTAGTTTCTGACGAAGGGTCATCAACCTGAAAGGTTAATTCTATTTTTCTCTCCACTGATGCTGCCAGATCTGCTGAATATTTCCAGCATCTGCAGTATTTTGCTCCTGCTGTAGTTTCTGGCTTTATCCTTCTCCTATTTTTTGAATAGGGATGTAACATTTGCAATCAATTAATCACTCCCACATCTAAGGAGGATTGGAAGATTGTGGTCAGAGCCTCTGTAATTTCCACTCTTTCTTCCCTCAGTAACCTAGGATGCATCTATCTGTTCCGGCTGACTTTTCTACTTTGAGGTCCACGAATGTTTTAAGTTCCTCCTCTTTATCTATATTTTCATATTCAGTATTGCTACTACCTCCTCCTTTATTGCTACATTGGCAGCATCCTCTTCTCCAGTGAAGACAGATGCAAAGTACTCATTTAGTCTGCCTCCACAAGAATATCTACTTTTTGGTCCCTAATCAGTCCCACACTGACTACCTTTGACAACCCTTTTATGTTTATCAAAGATTTTTGGATTCTCTTTTATTTTAGCTGATAATCTATTTCATAATTTCTCTTTGCCTCTCTTATTCCCTTTTTTGGATCTCTGTACTTTCTGTATTCAGCTTGATTCTCTACTGCGTTACAAGCCTTACGCTTGTCATAAACCTCTTTTTTCTGAATCATTTTAATCTCTATATCTTTTGTCATCCATGGAGCTCTATGGATGCCATACCTTTCCCCCTCATGTGAGTATTTCTAATCTGTACCTGAACTGTCTCCTCTTTGAAGGCCTCCTATTGTTCAATGATTGTTTTTGCTATCTATTTTTCATTCCAATCCACCTGGGCTAGATCCGTTGTTATCTCACTGAAGTTGGGCCGTCTGCAGTTAAGTATTTTTATGCTCGATTGTTCCTTGCCCATTTCCATAACTATTCTATTCCAGTATGCCAGTACCATGATTGTCACTGAGATGATGCATATAAAGTATTCAACCACTGAAACATTTTTGAACTTTTTTACAACGCACCTAATTGTAAAGCTCTACACTGGTCAGAAAGCTGATCTGTGGAGTCTCGTCCTCTCTGTGGGAAGAGCAGCAGGCACCTCCACAATTTGTAATAATAATAATTTCATAATGCACACATGACTGACAAAAACATTTGGGCTCCTACTTACTGCACCACCTTACTTTGTAAACAATTTAAAAGCCATGAAACACATTACGCACCTCAGTATATCCCATGCTTGCTGCAGCAATAAGTGCCTGTTGAACTGCATGGCTCTTCTTAAACACCCCTTGCTGTTGTCCTGCCAGTGTCCAATCAGCCTGGATCAGGAATTTGACCACTTCCAAGTGGCCCCGCAGTGCTGCATGGACCAGAGCACACTGTCCATTCTTATCCAGGTGGTCCACCTTCGGAGATAAGTAATCAATCAGTCAGATTCAACATGAATCTCAGAACCATTGTCATCAAAGTAATGCATTAGGAAGATTTAACTACAGATTTGTATTTCCTTCAAAATGCAAATTTCACCAGTCTCAGCCAAATAGCCACAGGGTACAAAGTAATGGGGAATGAGCTAGAGCAGAGAAAGGAAATAAAAATAGAGTAACAGCCAGGCAATAGTGACCATAATATTATATGCTTTAAGATAATAATTGAGAACGACATAAGTATGACGAAGACCAGTGTAATAGATTGGAGAAAAGCTGATTTTGAGGAGATGAGAACAGAACTTGAGAAGGTAAAATGGACAACAATACTGGAAAGCAATGATATAGAACAGAAACGGGAAACATTTAAAACAGTGTTCAACAGAGTCTGGGAAAAATATGTTGTGCTAAAAAACAAGAGCAAGTTAAATGCTAATGAGTCACCATGGAGGAACAAAGCCATAAGGAAAAGGTTGAGGGTAAGGAAGGAGAAATACACTAAGTACATGGGTAATAGGGGAGAGCATGACTAGGGAAAATGCAAAGAGATTAGAAGAGTAATCAAAAAAACAATTAGGAGAACAAAAAGGAACTATGAAATTAAATTATCAAGGAATATAAAACAAAATAGTACAATATTTCAGAGACACAAAGAGAAAAGGAAAGTCACAATGGGAATAGGACCACTTATTGATCGTCTTGATAATATCACAGGCAACAATAGAGAAATGGCGGAAATATTAAACAATTACTTTGCTTCAAAGGACAGGTGGACAGAACAATGGATGATGAGATTAGAAATAAGATAACTGCATTTAAAATAAAAACAGGTGAAATATTAAATAAACTAATCAAACTTAAAGAAGATAGAACCCCTGGTCCGGATGGACTACATCCACGCATTTTAAAAGAAGCTAGGGAAGAGACAGCAGAGGCGTTACAACATATTTTTAATAATTCCTTGGAAAAAGGTATAGTGCCAGAAGACTGGCGGATGGCTAATGTTACATCTATATTTAAGAAGGGAGACGGAACACACCCAGGGAACTATCGACAGTTAGCTTAACATTGCTGGTACAAAAGATGATGGAATCCTGACTAAAGGAGAGAATAGAAGAACATTCAGAAAACAAAAATGAAATATTGAATAGTCAGCATGGATTTCAAAAAGGAAAGTCTGGCTTGACCAATCTTGTCGATTTTTCTGAAGTGGTAACAGAGAGGGTAGACAAGGGTTATGTTGAAGATGTAATTATCGAGGTTTTCAAAAAACCTTCAATAACATACTGCATGTTGCAGGTTGACTAATGGATAAAGTCAGAGAAGGTGGGGTCTGAAGACAAGTAGCAGAATGGATAGCTAGCTGACTTCAGGAAAGCAGAGAGTAGGGGTAAAGGGTTGTTATTCAGAGTGGCAGAAGGTGGAAAGTGGTGTTCCACAAGGATCAGTGCTGGGACCACTGTTGTTCACAATTTATATTCACAATTTAGACTTGGAATCAAAAACACTGGGCGGAATTTCATGCTCTCCTCTGCTGTGGGTTTGGAGGTGGAAAGAGCATATCATTGGATGGGATAGTGGCGGGGAGTCCCCGCCTCTGCCAAAATTAAGTCCGGGGCGGGAAGGCCTGTGAACAGCTTTCCCGCCAGGCTGCCAATTAAGGTCCTTAAGTGGGTAATTAATGCCCAATTAAGGGCCTCATCCCACTGTCGCTGCAATTAGCCAAGCGGCGGGCGGGCCTGTTGTTGCATGGGAAGCAAGGTAGGAAAAACCATGCAGTCTGCTTGCTGGCACAGGGTGGTCCCACACTAAAAGGCATTTAGTGCCTGAACGAGGGACCCAACATCGGGAAGGGGGAGCCCGCTGAGAGCCACTCCCTGCCCTTGCTGTCGACTCCCCTACACACCCCTCCCCCGTGACCCCCACGTCGTGAGACCCCTCCTGTCCTGCTCTACCTGTGGCCTGGGTCCAGTGCCGCCTGTGGGCCTTGGGTGGGTGCTCCGCTGGCAGTGGCCAGTGCCTCCGTGATGGCGCTGCTCAGTTAAAGAGCCGCCGGCCTCTGATTGGCCAGCAGTTCTCAGTGCGCGGGATTTCCGTCGCCAGGATCCTTGATGCGGGGTTCTCGGCAGTGCTTTGCCAGGACGTCGAGACTCCCATCGCCCGGATAAAAACCGGCCAGTATTTCCAAATTTGCAGGTTACACCAAATTGTGTGGGGGGGGGGGGGGAGGGGCATGGGGATGGTCAATACTGAAGTGGATTGCAAAAATTACAAGAAGATATTAATAAACTTGCAGAATGTGCATATAATTGACAAATGAATTTCAAAATAGATAAATGTGAGGTATTACGTCTTGGCAAGAAAAATAAGAAGGTTGCATATTACATAGAAAATAAGAATCTAAATGGTGTACAGGAGCAAAATAATCTGGGAGCACAAATACACCAACCACTAAGAGTAGCAACATGGGTTAACAAGGCCACAAAAAAAGAAAACCAAGCACTAGGGTTTATTTCTAGAGATATAGAACTGAAAAGTAAACTTGTATAAAACCTTGGTTAGACCACACCTAGAGTACTTTAAGAGGTTTACCAGGATGTTGCCTGGTCTGCAGGGCATTAGCTATGAGGAGTGGTTGGATAAACTCGGATTGTTTTCACTGGAACGACGGAGGTGGAGGGGCGACATGATAGAGGTTTACAAAGTTATGAGCGGCATGGACAGAGTGGATAGTCAGAAACTTTTTCCCAGGGTGGAAGAGTCAGTTACTAGGGGACATAGGCTTAAGGTGAGAGGGGCAAAGTTTAGAGGGGATGTGCGAGGCAAGTTCTTTACACAGAGGGTGGTGAGTGCCTGGAACTTGCTGCCGGGGGAGGTGGTGGAAGCAGGTACAATAGTGACGTTTAAGAGGCATCTTGACAAATACATGAATAGGATGGGGATAGAGGGATACGGTCCCCGGAAGTGCAGAAGGTTTTAGTTTAGGCAGGCATCAAGATTGGCGCAGGCTTGGAGGGCCGAATGGCCTGTTCCTGTGCTGTACTGTTCTTTGTTCTGCATACAATTCTGGTCACCATATTTAAAAAAATATACAGGCATTGGAGAGGGTGCAAAAAGGCTTTATAAGGATGATACCAGAAATGCAGGGGTATACCTATCAGGAGAGGATGAACAGGCTGAGTCTCCTTTCTCTTGAAAGGAGAAGGCCAAGGAGTGACCTAATTATGAAAGGTTTTGGACAAGTAGGCACAGACAAAATGTTTCCACTTGTGGGGAACAGCAAAACTAGAGACAGTCTCCAAAAAATCAAATAGGGAATTCAGAAGAAACTAGGGGCTGAATTTTACAGACCCCCCGCAACGTTGGAGGTTGTGGCAGGAGGCCAGAAAATGCCTCCGGCAGAGGCCTGCCACGGGCCTCGACGCTTGAAAGGCCCATCACGCTATTGCTGGCGGCGGTGAGCCCCCCAGAGCTCGGCGACAGGAGAAAAATATACACATTTAAATAAAGCATTAATTACCTTCTTGCCTCCGCCTTCCATCTCGCTGCGATACTGGTGCCAGTAGCCGGCATTCCTGCGCTTTCGGGTCCCCGTCCGGGGGAGTCGGGGTGGTGGGTGTAGGGAGCTACATCAAAGTAATTTCATTGGTGTAGGGGATGGTGGGAAGGGGTAAAATGTATAGTTTATGAACTTTTGCAGGGTGGGGTGGGAGGGGGGGGAAGAGGGGAAGTCAGGTGGGCAGGGCAAGTGTTTTTGTGGGGTGGGGGGGGGAGAGAGAGGGCAAGAAATACATTGAATGGTTATTGGGGGATGGGAGAGGGGCAAATTAAATGTTTCAAAAAAATGTTTCAACATCTCTCTTTAAAAATTTAAATTAAATAGAAGTACTCAAAGCTCTTTAAAAATGGCGTCAGTGCCTGCGCAAAGGCTGCTGAAGCCATTGCTGGGGACAGACCACCCGCCCCCTCCACGCCATCGGGGGCAGGGAGGGTGGCGGTCTGTCCCGGCCATTTAATTGAGCCGTCGTGTTTAATATCGCGGTGGCTCTGCAATGTGCGATCCGTAAAATGCAGCCCTAGGAATGTGGAACTCACCGCCACAGGTTGAAGTGAATAGTATAGATGCAGTTAAGGGGAGGCTAGATAAGCATAAGGGAGAAGGGAATAGAGGGTTATACTGATAAGGTTAGATAAGGAATGGCGGGAGGAGGCTCGAGTGGAGCATAAACGCTGGTATGAACTGGTTGGGCTGAATAGCCTGTTTCGGTGCTATTTAACCTTTCTATTCCTACGTAAGTACTGAGGGTTCAAGTCCAAAAGGAAAGGGTCTACAGGCCTCAGGAAATCTTTATGTTAATCTCAATAAGGACCATAGAAAAATACATGTCTGATTAACATGACAAAGCAACCAGAAGTTTCATTAAAGAGATTTTAAGCAGAGTTTTTTTTATTCTTTCATGGGATGTGGGCATCGCTGGCTAGGCCAGCATTTGTTGCCCATCCCTAATTGCCCTTGACAACTGAGTGGCTTGCTAGGCCATTTCAGAGGGCCGTTCAGAGTTTGCTGCAACAAACTGACGATTGACATTTAATACATTTTGAAGATTTACCTTTGCGCGTCTTTTGGACAGTAGATGGACAACAGTGAGGTGTCCAGAAGCTGCTGCATATCCCAAGGGAGTCAGCCCACTCTCCGAGCAGGCATCCACGTTCGCTCCAAACTCTAGCAGGAGTGCAACCATGTCTGAGTTACCAAGGTGGGACTGGACGCACAATATTGGGGCGTTGTTCAATACTTCTGTCCGGTAATTCACATTGGCACCGCCCAAAATCAGTAAACGACTCACCTGGTTATTAGCAAGATTCTCAGCGTTAGTATGGTAGCATAAAATAATAAATCACACACAAGATCATTGGAAAAGGGCGGCAGCATATCGGCAATTACTGTACAATTGATGCTGTGGGCTGACAGGATCTGGTCTTTTTTGCTACTGTGTACTAAATTGGATAAGTCCTCAGCAAGCTTTTTTTTACTCAACCCTCTTCCCCTCCCTCCCCCAATAACTGCATTCTGTTTGCAGCTCAAGTGGTTACTGCCTTGGTTTGCCTTACTCTATAAAAGTGCTCCTTCAATATGTTCACAATTTTAATGAACTAGGGCATTCTCCACTATAGCATTTTAATTTCAATACAATTTCTGCACACCTGTTACATTGCTGAATCACATAATTCTAAATAGAATTCAAACAATGTAGAGAACCAAATATGATACTTTAAAATGTTAAACCAAATTTCATTGGTAGGGCTTTCCTCATTTTCCAAATGTAGTTGATTCTCCACAAACAAATGAACAGACCATCTAAAGTAGGGAAATTATACGACCATGCCCCTTCAGAATTTTTAAAAATTATGTTGGATGTAAGCTCATGTTCTCCATTTGGGACCTTGATGGAGAAGACAGAAGATTACAAGTTGGTGGAATGGGCAGACAGGTGGCAGATGAGGTTCAATGCAGAGAAATGTTTCGTGATTCATTTTGGTAGGAAGAACATGGGGAGACAATATAGAATATAGGGTACAATTCTAAAGGGGGTGCAGGAGCAGAGGTGTATATGTGCATAAGTCATTGAAGGTGGCAGGACAAGTTGACAGAGTGGTTAATAAAGCATACAGTATCCTGGGCTTTATTAATAGGGGCATAGAGTACAAGAGCAAGCAAGTTATGTTGAACTTGTATAAGACACTAGTTTGGCCTCAGCTGGAGGACTGCGTCCAATTCTGGGCGCTGCACTTGAGGAAAGACGTGAGGACACTGGAGAGAGTACAGAAAAGATTCACGAGAATGGTTCCAGGGATGAAGAATTTCAGTTATGAAGATAGATTGGAGAAGTTAGGACTGTTTTCCTTGAAGAGAAGAGAAGGCTGAGAGGCGATTTGATAGAGGTATTCAAATTCATGAGGGGTCTGGACAGAGTCAATAGAGAGAAACTGTTCCCACTCATGAAAGGATCGAGAACAAAAGGGCACAGATTTAAAGTATTTGGTCAGAGACGCAAAAGTGACATAAGAAAAACTTTTTCACGCAACGAGTGGTTAAGGTCTGGAATGCGCTGCCTGAATGTGGTGGAGGCAGGTTCAGTTGAAGCATTCAAAAGGGAATTAGACAGTTATATGAAAAGGAAGAACCTGTGCTGTAACAATTCTGTGATTCTGTGATAAACTACTGAGGTGCTTCCAGGTATCAGTAACCTTAATTATGAGGGAAGGCTATGGAAGTTATGTTTATTTTCCCTGGAAAAGAATGAACTTTGAAATGACCTAGTTGAAGTTTTCATTACATTTTTCCTCATTGGTGATTAAATTCCAAATCAAAATACTTGGTCTGTTGGGATCAGTGGCTTGAGATAGCTGTATATTAATGTAAACATGGATTTAAACTTTATATGCAGGCCACAAAGTTCCCTGGGAAATATCTAAATGACCCACGAAGAAAAAAAAGTTTAGACATTCCTGGTCTACTTGTTCGTACAAGGATGACATAAACGATGAAAATGTTCAAGTTTCCTCAGAATTAATTAAGATCAAAACATCTTTCACTTATTTTGTTGCATGGTTGCCACAATATTCAAATTGTTAAGGTTCTAGTAGCTTTATGGGATGGGACCATAGCACAAACAATTTCCCAACCCCATTATTTTAGTCCTAGATTCTCCCCATGTCTCTCCTTCTGAAAAGATCACTTGCTTACACCCAAGAAGGTAGCATAGTCCAGTTAAGGCCAAGGGTTCTTTATAACTACCGCCTTGGGTAGCCAAATCACCACATCATTCCCATCTCCGCCCCAACACCAGTGAACTGCTTCAACCGTTAATCTCAGATGAAAAATCTGCCTGCAATAGTGATGAAATTCTTTAATTGAGTGACTGGTAGCTGTGGGACTGAAACCAGCAATAAACTACTTGAGAATCAAATACCCTGCTGCACAACTACCAATGGAGATCCAGTCACTGAAGACTGATTGAAATGTCTGACGGCCTGCTTGGGGTGGTTTTCTAATACGCTGCAGCTGAAACCCAAGGATTCTTTCCGCTTCAACAGCAATGATATTCATAACCTGCATCAAAATCAAATACTTATGTGCCCTAACCAGAAGAATATGTTACAAAATAATTATGTTTATTCCTCAGATGTGATGGAATGATCACAGCCAGCAAGTCTGCAATACATTGAAAACAGGCTTTTATTTTGCATAAGTTAAAAGTTTCAAACCGTCAGCACTAGCGATTCGGTCAATGTGCAACACCAGGAAGAGGTGATACCTCAGTCTGATATTGATAACCAGTGAAAGATTAAAATTATTTGAATAAATATTTCTATTCAATACTTTGTGCATTTTCACAGATAATAATCAATTTCTAAACTCCACATCCAATCCTCAGTCAAAATCAGCAAAAATATAGCACAAACCAAAGTGTAAGAATGTGTTCATAAAAATAATGTTCCCCACCAGTTTTATGTAGTTTTCTTATTTTCGAAAATGAAAGGGATCTATTAGATGTTCCATAAAAAGTATTTCAAACTAAAAATTGAGCTTCATATTCTGTCAGGTATTTTAAAAACTTAATTTTTTTAATTACAACTTTTTCCCCTCCCAAGGACTGCTCTGAGCTGGCCACCAGCTGCTGCTTTGTGTCAAACGTGGCTTTGCAGGGCTCTTGCCTATGAGTCAGCAGGTTATGGGTTCAAGTCGTACTCCAGACTTGAGAATAAAAATCTAGGCTGACACTCCAGTGCAGTTCTGAGGGAGTGCTGCACTGTTGGAGGTGTTGCATTTTGGATTAGGTGTACGTAAAAGATCCCATGACATTATTTCAAAGAAGAGCAGGGGAGCTATCCCTGGGGTCCTGGCCAATATTTATCTCTCAATCAACACCACTAAAACAGATTATCTGGTCATTATCACATTGCTGTTTGTGGGAGTCTGAGGTGCACAAAATGACTGCCACGTTTCCTACACTACACAACACTGGCATATTTCGGAAGTACTTTATTGGCTATAAAGCACTTTGGGACATCCTGAGGTTGTTAAACGTGCTATATAAATGCGTCTTTCTTTTTCTTTTCTTTTTGTTCCAAGCTGCCACCAGTACTGCTTTCAGCTGACCAGCAACAAATGCTGGAGGGTCATCAAGTGTTTAGATTTCCAGTAGATAAGTGCTTAGCTTTCATACAATGCAGGAACTCCCTCTATTGGCAACAGTCAGCGAGTCCTACAGTCAATTGCAGAGCATAACAGGGCACCAACAGGCTGTGCCTATCACTATGGCCATAATTTTATTTGAGATTTTTCTCTCTCAATACAGAAATAATTTTATTTCAACACAAAAATAACTGTGAGTGCTGTTAATACAGCCAAAGGAATTAGCTTGGAGAAGTAACTAAGCCTCTCAGCACAAAGCAGCTGAAGCATGGACTGCAGTCGTTCAAGATGATGGCTCACCACCACCTTCTCAAGGGCAGTTAGGGATGGGCAACAAATGCTGGCCTTGCCAGTGACACCCACAACCCATGAAAGAATTTTTTTTAAAGTTACATAGTGGCATTTGCTGAAACCCCCAAAGATAACTTCTGTTACTCTTGTTAGTTTAGTTGCACTATCCTTCCCATCTAGTTCCTGGTGATATAAAACAATATCCACTGTTAAAACAAAAGAATTTTAGCAACTCAAAAAGCAGAAAAAGCTAAAGTTTTTTTTCAATTGTTGCTAACTTAACGCTTTTCTGGGCAATTAGTTTTCAATCTGTATATTTCATGCAAAATACAACTCTGGCCTCTTCTGCATCTCCCATTTCCTTCACACACCATTGGCGGCTGTGCCTTCAGCCGTCTAGGCACCAATCACTGAAATCCCCCATCTCTACATCTCGTTTAAGCCGCTCTTTAAAACCACCTCTTTGATCAAGATTTTGGTTGCCTGCCCTAATATCTCCTTTTTTGGATCGGTCAACTTTTGTCTGATTATGATCCTGTGAAGCACGTCGCGATGTTTTACTAAGTTAAAGGCACTATATAAATGCAAGTCCTTGTTGTTGTTAATGACAACAGATTAAAAATACCCAAAAATGCACTAATTATACTTTGGCTCAGTGACATTTTGCAGTCAAATAATGTGCTGACACATCCTGTCATTAAGACTTTGCTGTTTTAAAGGGAATCTGTTAAGTGCAGTACATGCCAGCTGGTTGATGCCATGTCTGCCAATGTAATTGGCTTCATTAATAAATGTAATAATGGTAGATTACTCCATTTTGTTTCCCGCTGGTAGTAAGTCACCATGAAACACTGGATACGAGGGTTAAAAGCCTTCCTGTAGTAGGATTGTGTATTTTCTAAAACTGTAATTTCCTCCCAGCCCTTTAGCCCCAGTCACCTGGATCATAGAAGCAATCTCGGCTGGTATTTAACTGAAAATAATTTTTAAAAATGATACCTGTTTTAATTCCTTTAGTTCTGTGTAAAAGATGGTGTGATGTGGTACTTAACTATGTAGGCCAAATAGGTCCCAGGTTGAATTCTTGCCTGTGCAATTTAACCAAGCTCAGCCGAGGTTGTTTTGGGAAGCAACAACTGATCCCAGTGTATCTGGACTAGGACTCATAGGCTTAAAACTTAACCTTCAACATCAGCACTAATAAGGCAATTTTTTTTTAATCAGTATTTTGAAACTTCAGCACAACGTATGCCTTCATAGAATCTTAGGATGACACAGCATAGAAGGAGGCCAATTGCCTGTGTCAGTTCTTGGAAAGAGCTATTCAATTTGTCCCACTACCCTGCTCTTTTCCCATATCCTTGCAAATTTTCCTCCTTCAGGCATTTATCCGTCCCATTTTGAAAGCTACCATTGAATCAGCTCCCACCAGCCTTTCAGGCAGTGCACTGCACATCATAATAACTTGCTGCGTTAAAAAAAATGTCATCATCTCTGGTTCTTTTGCCGATTACCTTAAATGTGTCAGTTCCGAAGAAGGGTCACTGACCCGAAACGTTAACTCTGCTTCTCTTTTCACAGATGCTGCTAGACCTGCTGAGTGGTTCCAGCATTTCTTGTTTTTATATACCTTAAATGTGTCCACTGGTTACTGACCCTTCTGCTACTGGGAACAGTTCCTCCTTATTTACTTCTTTGAAGGAGTAACATGCGCTGTGGATAAAGGGGAGCCCGTTGACGTACTGTACTTGGATTTCCAGAAGGCATTTGACAAGCTGCCTCATAAAAAGTTACTGCGCGCAAAGTAGGAGTTCATGGTGCAGAGGGGTAACATATTAGCATGGATAGAAGATTGGCTGGTTGGCTGGCAGAAAACAGAGAGTATGCATAAATGGATCCTTTTCTGATTGGCAGGATGTGACAAGTGGAGTCCTGCAGGGGTCTGTGCTGGAGCCTCAACTTTTTACAATTTTTATCAATATGTTAGATGAGGGGAGCGATGGCATGGTAACTAAATTTGCAGATGACACAAAGATTGGTAGGAAAGTATGTCGTAAAGAGGACATAAGGAAGTTGCAAACTGATAGATAGGTCGGGTGAATGGGCAAAAATCTGGCAGATGGAATATAATGTTGGAAAATGTGAAGTTGTTCACTTTGGCAGGAAGAATAAAAAAGCACAGTTTTTCTTAAATGGGGAACGACTGCAGAATTCCGAGGTGCAGAGGGATCCAGGTGTTCCAGTTTACGAGCCGCAGAAGGTTAGTTTGCAGGTACAGCAAGTAATAAAGAAGTCCAATGGAATGCTATCCTTTATTACGAGAGGAATTGAAAATAAAAGTAAGGATGTTATGCTTCAGTTATAGAGGACATTGGTGAGACCACATCTCGAATACGGTGTGCAGTTCTGGTCTCCTTATTTAAGGAAGGATGAGAATGCGTTGGAGGCGGTTCACAGGAGTTTTACGAGATTGATACCTGGAATAAGCAGGTTGTCTTATGAGAAAAGGTTGGAAAGACTGGGCTTGTTTTCACTTTAGAAGAGTGAGGGGAGACTTGATTGAAGTCTTAGCGGCAGGAGGCAGAGGGTGATGGTCGAGGGTTGTTTCTGCGAGTGGAAGCCTGTGACCAGTGATGTACTGCAGGGATTGGTGCTGGGACCCTTGCTGTTTGTAGTGTACATTAATGTTTAGACGTTAATATAGGAGGTATAATCAGTGACTTTGCATATGACACGAAAATTGGTGGTGTCGTAAATAGCGTGGAGGAACGCCTTAGATTAAAGGACCGTATAGATGGGCTGGTAAGATGGGTGGAGCAGTGGCAAATGGAATTGAATCCTGAAAAGTGTGAGGTGATGCATTTTGGGAGGACTAACAAGGCAAGGGAATAGACAATGGATGGTAGGACCCCAGGAAGTACAGAAGGTCAGAGGGACCTTGGCGTACTTGTCCATAGATCAATGAAGGCAGCAGCACAGGTAGATAAGGTGGTTAGGAAGGCATATGGGATACTTGCCTTTATTAGCCGAGGCATAAAATATAAGAGCAGGGAGGTTATAATGGAGCTGTATAAAACGCTAGTTAGGCCACAGCTGGAGTACTGTGTACAGTTCTGGGCACCACACTATAAGAAGGATGTGATTGCACTGGAGAGGGTGCAGAAGAGATTCATCAGGATGTTGCCTGGGCTGGAGCATTTCAGCTATGAAGAGAGACTGAAAAGGCTAGGGTTGGTTTCCTTTGAGCAGAGAAGGCTCAGGGGGGGACATGAATGAGGTATACAAAATTATGATGGGCATTGAAAGATTAGATAGGAAGAAACTTTTTCCCTTAGTAGAGGGATCAATAACCAGGGGGCATAAATTTAAGGTATGGGGAAGGAGGTTTCGAGGGGATTTGAGGAAAAACATTTCCACCCAGAGGGTGGTTGGAATCTGGAATGCACTGCCTGAAGAGGTGGTAGAGGCAGGAACCATCACAACATTTAAGAAGTATTTAGATGAGCACTTGAAATGCCATAGCATACAAGGCTACGGGCCAAGTGTTAGAAAATGGGATTAGAATAGGTAGGTGCTTGATGGCCGGCACAGACACGATGGGCCGAAGGGCCATTTGTAAGGGCTGGAAGGCTAGGAACCGACGAAGCACTTGAGGAATATAAAGACAGTAGGAAGGAACTTAAGCAAGGAGTCAGGAGGGCTAAAAGGGGTCATGAAAAGTCATTGGCAAACAGGATTAAGGAAAATCCCAAGGCTTTTTATACATATATAAAGAGCAAGAGGGTAACCAGGGAAAGGGTTGGCCCACTCAAGGACAGAGAAGGGAATCTATGTGTGGAGCCAGAGGAAATGGGCGAGGTGCTAAATGAGTACTTTGCATCAGTATTCACCAAAGAGAAGGATTTGGTGGATGGGGAGCCTAGGGAAGGGAGTGCAGATAGTCTCAGTCATCTCATTATTAAAAAGGAGGTGGTGTTGGGTGTCTTGCAAAGCACTAAGGTAGTTAAGTCCCCAGGGCCTGATGGGATCGACCCTAGAATACTGAGGGAGGCAAGAGAGGAAATTGCTGGGGCCTTGACAGAAATCTTTGCATCCTCATTGGCTACAGGTGAGGTCCCAGAGGACTGGAGAATAGCCAATGTTGTTCCTTTGTTTAAGAAGGGTGGCAAGGATAATCCAGGAAATTATAAGCCGGTGAGCTTTACGTCAGTGGTAGGGAAACTATTAGAGAGGATTATCCGGGACAGGATTTACTCCCATTTGGAAACAAATAAACTTATTAGCGAGAGACAGCATGGTTTTGTGAAGGGGAGGTCGTGTCTTACTAATTTGACTGAGTTTTTTGAGGAAGTGACGAAGATGATTGATGAAGGGCAGTGGATGTTATCTATATGGACTTTAGTAAAGCCTTTGACAAGGTCACGCATGGCAGACTGGTACAAAAGGTGAAGTCACATGGGATCAGAGGTGAGCTGGCAAGATGGATACAGAACTGGCTCGGTCATAGAAGACAGAGGGTATCAGTGGATGGGTGTTTTTCTGAATGGAGGGCGTTGACTAGTGGTGTTCTGCAGGGATCAGTGCTGGGTCCTTTGCTGTTTGTAGTATATATAAATGATTTGGAGGAAAATGTGGCTGGTCTGATTAGTAAGTTTGCGGACGACACAAAGGTTGGTGGAGTTGCGGATAGTGATGAGGATTGTCAGAGGATACAGCAGGATATAGATCGGTTGGAGACTTGGGCGGAGAAATGGCAGTTGGAGTTTAATCCGGACAAATGTGAGGTAATGCATTTTGGAAGGTCTAATGCAGGTGGGAGGTATACAGTAAATGGCAGAACCCTTCGGAGTATTGACAGGCAGAGAGATCTGGGTGTACAGGTCCACAGGTCACTGAAAGTGGCAACGTAGTTGGATAAGGTAGTCAAGAAGGCATACGGCATGCTTGCCTTCATCGGTCAGGGCATAGAGTATAAAAATTGGCAAGTCATGCTGCAGCTGTACAGAACCTTAGTTAGGCCACACTTAGAATATTGCGTGCAATTCTGGTCGCCACACTACCAGAAGGACGTGGAGCTTTGGAGAGGGTATAGAGGAGGTTTACCAGGATGTTGCCTGGTCTGGAGGGCATTAGCTATGAGGAGAGGTTGGAAAAACTCGGATTGTTTTCACTGGAAAGACGGAGGTGGAGGGGCGACATGATAGAGGTTTACAAAGTTATGAGCGGCATGGACAGAGCGGATAGTCAGAAGCTTTTTCCCAGGGTGGAAGAGTCAGTTACTAGGGGACATAGGTTTAAGGTGCAAGGGGCAAAGTTTAGAGGGGATGTGCGAGGCAATTTGTTTTTACACAGAGGGTGGTGAGTGCCTGGAACTTGCTGCCAGGGGAGGTGGCGGAAGCAGATACGGTAGCGACGTTTAAGAGGCATCTTGACAAATACATGAATAGGAAGGGAATAGAGGGATATGGGCCCCGGAAGTGCGGGTGGTGTTAGTTTAGGCGGGCATCAAGATCGGCGCAGGCTTGGAGGGCTGAATGGCCTGTTCCTGTGCTGTACTGTTCTTTGTTTGTATGACACCATGACTCTATCTAAGATCCTGAACGGTCTTGCCAGTGTGAATGTGGAGGGGGTGTTTCCTCTTGTGGGTGAGTCCAGAACTAGGCGGCACTGTTTGAAAATTAGGGGTGCCCTTTTAGCACAGAGACGAGGAGAAATTTTTTCTCTGAGGATTGTGTGACTTCGGAACTTTCTGCCTCAGAAGGTGGTGGAGGCGGGGTCACTGAATATTTTTAAGGTGGAGGTAGATAGATTCTTGTTAGGCAAGGGAATCAAAGATTATCGGGGGTAGATAGGAGCGTGTATTTCGAGACAGAAACAGATCAGCCATGATCTTATTAAATGGCGGAGCAGGCTCGACGGACTAAATGGCCTACTTCTGCTCCTAATTCATCTGGCTGTACTCTATCAAAACCATTCATGATTTAGGAGTATTGACCATTAACCATTTAACGTTCTCTACTCTAAAGAGAACAACCACTCCAGATTCATCAGTCTCTCCATTTAACTGTCCATTATCCCTGGCATCATTCTAGTAAATCTCCTCTGCACTCTTTCCAAAGCTTCAACATCCTTCTTGAAGTGTGGTGTCCAAAATTGGCCACAATACTCCAGTAGGCCTTAATAAGTGTTTTATAAAGTTGCTTTTGTACTCTTAAGGGCAGAATTTTCCCAGCAGCTTTCAGTGCATGGGGGGCAGCGGAAGTCTTGGAAATTGACATTGGGTCAGGATCCCAATTTCATCCCACCCTCTTCTGGCATTCGTGAGGCGGGATCCGAATCCAGCAGGTAATTCCCTGAGTCTGGCAGAAAAGCAATTGAGCTGAATAAAAAGGCAATTAAGAGCTTTTTTTAAACCATAAATTGCTTCTTTCCCAACAGCATATGCTGTGTCTGAACCCTGCCAGGATCACTGACAGCTTCTACAGTGAAATTGATTTTCTGGCAAGGCTTTGATCAGTTACACAGAAGCGCTCCAGCCATAGTCATTGAGAGACTGCTGTTCAAAGCACTTCTTCTCTGAGTGTTTTCACTGCTTGACAGGTGATTGCCAACTTCTTGGAAGGTACTTCACTTATCTGATACTTTACTCACCTTCAGCTACACTCCCCTGCTGCAAGCCTTCACCACAACTCATGCAGCTCCACCTTCTACTTCTGGTGTTCATCAATGCTCAACCCGAACTATGTCATTGTTATCCCACCATGGGACCTCTGACCTACTATCTCCCAGCTACTTCCCATTTACTATCAGGTTTGTAGGTATCAAAATTTTTATGTAACCAGGCACATGTAATTTGAGCTTTCCCTGAGTCTAGTTGCATATGTGTTGAGAATTGGTTAATGGACAGAAAACAGACAGTAGGAATAAACGCGTCATTCTCAGGCTGGCAAACTGTGGGGTACTGCAAGGATCAGTGCTTGGACCCCAAGCTCTTTATAATCTATATCAATGATTTGGATGTGGGGAACAAATGATGACACAAAACTAGGTGGAAGTGTGAGTTGTGAGGAGGATGCAAAGAGGCTTCAAGATGATTTAGACAGGCCAAGTGAGTGGGCAAGAACATGACATGTGGAAAAATGTGAAGTTATCCACTTTGGTCGGAAAAACAGAAATGCAGAGTATTTCTTAAATGGTGAGAGGTTGGGAAGTATTCATATCCAAAGGAACACAGGAGCAGGAATAGGCCATTCAGTCCTTCGAGCCTGCTCCACCATTCTAGATCATGGCTGACTGTCTACTTCAACGACATATCCCTGCACTATCCCCATATCCCTTGATGCCATTAACAACGAGACATCTATCAATCTCTGTCTTGAACTTACTCAGTGACTGAACCTCCACCACCCTCTGAGGCAAAGAAGTCCAAAGTTTCACCACCCTCTGAGTGAAGAAGTTCCTCCTCATCTCAGTCCGAAATGGCTTGCCCTTTATCCTGAGATTGTGTCCCCTGGTTCTTGACCCCACAGGCAGGGGAAACATCCTTTCTGCATCTACCCTGTCTATCCCTTTAAGAATTTTGTAAGTTTCTATGAGACTGTCTCTCATTCTTCTAAATTCCAGAGAAAACAGGGCCAGTCTCCTTAATCGCTCCTCATAGGACAATCCCACAATCCCAGAAACCAGTTTGGTGAACCTCTGATGCACCCCCTCTATGGTAAGTATATCCTTGCTCAGGCAAGGGGACCAGAACCGCACACAATGGGCTGAATTTTACCGGCTCCTTGACACCGCAGGTCGCAGCGCAGGGGCCAGTAGAATTCTGAGGATAGAGGCCCGCCTTGACCCCCGATGTTGAGAAGGGCCTGTCACACATTACTGGCAGCGGGGGGACCTCGGTGCGCCCCCCCACCCCCACCGCTCAGTGGCGGCACCCCAATTACCATAGTCAAAACGGTACATACCTCTGCGGATAATGCAGCCAGCCGCCTCTCGATGCACACCTGGATTTTACATTGAACGGGCGGCCGTCACATGCCGTCCCGTTCCCGAACAGAAAAGCCAGTGGGTCATCAGAAGCAGAAGTTTTCTGCTACCGAAGGCAAGTTCAGATATTCAAGGGTCTCACTCTGCATACTGGGAGGGAGGAGGGGGGGGATTACAGAGGTCTCACTCTGCATACTGGAAGGGAGGAGGGGGCGGATTACAGAGGTCTCACTCTGCATACTGGGAGGGAGGAGGGGGGGGATTACAGAGGTCTCACTTTGCATACTGGGAGGGAGGAGGGGGGGGATTACAGAGGTCTCACTGCATACTGGGAGGGAGGGGGGATATTCAAGGATCTCACTCTGCACACTGGAAGGGAGGAGGGGGGGATTACAGGGGTCTCACTTTGCATACTGGAAGGGAGGAGGGGGATCACAGGGGTCTCAACTCTGCATTCTTAAAGGGAGGAGGTCTGGGATTACTGGAGGGAAAGCTCTGCAGGCATGAAGGGAGGTACTGTGTACCCTTCCTCCATAAACAGTGTACGCTATGCACTTGTTTGTGTATGAAGGAGCAATGGTACTCTAGGCACCCTGTGTTTGGGGAGGGTGCCAGAAAGGGTAGGAGCATTAAGGTTATATGGATGGTGGCAGCAATTGATGCAGCTGGTAGGATCTTGATGTGGTCATGCTGTGCCACTCTGAGTGTTAGCCAAGATGGGCAATACCATGCCATGCCACAGAGTTGATCCATGAAAGCACTTGACGTAACCGTCAACACCAATCCCTGCCCTGTTCAGAACCTTCAAATAAATGAAGGGTTCAACTTTATTTATCACATGGAAATGGGTATGGCTTATCCTACATTGTGTGATCCTCTGCTCCTGAGGATCTGTATGCGCCGGAGCCAAAATCAACAGGCAGGTGCAGTCCAAGTACAGGGCCCCGGTTGTGAGCAGCAGGCCCCAAGGGGAGCTCGCCGTTAAGGTCACCGTGCATCTACAGGTCCCACATGACATGCCATCAGATGTCAGAGCACCAGTGTCAGATGCGATTGCGCATGTGGAGAGGGTGGTGATAAGTCTCTGTGCCCTGCTGACAGCTGACCTACAGCCCATGGGCTTCGGTGGATATCCTATGCCTACGGTCCTCACAATGGCAGCGGTTCTCAAGCTTGACACATATGCAGATTTTCAGGGGCCCATCAGAGACCTTTGTGGGGTCATACAGTCAGCATTGCACCGCTGCATCAGGGGGGTCACCAATGCCCTGCACCGGAGGGCCAGTGAGTAGTCCGCTCCAGGATGGACTCTCACAGCCAGGCCCAGAAGGTCAGCGGTTTCTGCACCATTGCCGGAGAACCATAGCTTTTAGGGTTCATAGACTGCACCCCTGTGGCCATCAGGCCTCCCGCCAGGCTACCACTTGCAGATGTCACCATTAAAGAAATCCTCTTAATCTAGGTGAAGTTGGTATGTGATCACCAGAGATGCTTCAGGCAAATCTGTGCCCATTTCTCAGGCAGCTGCCATGACACCTGGGCCCTGCGCCAGTCCCAGTTGCCACTGCTGTTCACTGAACTGGCTCAGATGGAGGGGTGGCTTCTTGGAGACAAGGGCTATCCCTTGCAGACATGGCTCCCAACACCAGTGAGAGACCTCACCACTGCTGCAGAGAAGATATACAACACCAGCCACTGAGCTACAAGAGCCACCATTGAGCAGGCGATCGGCATGCTGTAAGAGCACTTCCAATGCCTGGATGGATGGATAGGGTGATGCCTTGTACTACGGGCCGAAAAGGCAAGCTCCTTTCTCTGCTGCTTGCTGTGCTTTGCACAACTTCGCACCCAATAGGGGCCAGGCCTGGCATAATGAGGCGAGACAGGATTCCTCCTCGGAATATGAGGACACTGAGGACCTACAACAGGAAAGGCGCATGGGAGGGCAGATGGCACCCAGGCTCTGCATGCAGGGCTAGCAGTGAGCTAGGGAAGTACGGCATTGGCTTATCAGACAAAGACTCTCTGCTCCATAGGAACCGACATAAGCTCTGCAACCCACTCATCACCCTCGCTCACCTGCTGAGCAGGAGTCCACATCTGCAGCATCCCTGTGTAAACCATTAGAGGCAGCAGTTTGAGCCAATATCCATGTCACTGCATCTGTGGAAACACTCGTGAGTAATGGTGGCATGGCAATGATGTTATTGGGTACGTTGGCTCTCCTGAAGGGCCAACGGTGCAAAGGGATGTGACATTGGCGCTACATGCTGGCACACTTCATTCACACAGAGAAAAGGACATATGTTGATGAGGAACATTTAGTGAAATACCTATTTACATTGCTGTGACACCCGTGCATTCCCATTTGTGTCAGTGCGTTCTCTGTAAACGCTTGCAAGTGCACCTTCTTGGTGCAACCTCTGCGCTAGCAGCCTGACAGAAAGAAGGCTGCTGATCTGATTGCCCTTTGGCTGTGGATGATATTAGCGCTCATACCCTGTGTGCATGAGGCCTCGAGGGCCCCGGCTGGCTGGGGGAATGCTCGTTCATCCCCTTCTGGCATCGGACCCTTTGACGCCGGATGGCCCCACGTCTATTCAGCTCCTCTGCCATCTCCAGCCAGACTGCTTTGTTCAGGCGGGAGGGCCTCTTCTTACCGTCGCTGATGAAAAGGACATCCCGCCTTGCCCGCACAGCCTGGAGGAGAGTGAGCAGGGAGGCATCACTGAATTGTGGGGCCACCCTAGAGCACCCCTCTGCCATCCTCGACTTTTGGTGCGGTCCTTTAAATGCAAAGGTGACTCCACCGTGGAACTGCTCTAACTTCTGGCTGCAAGGTTTGTCTTGCACACATTTGAAAACCAATGCAGGACTCGTGAGAAAATCTGTGCTGTCATGGTTTTTCAACTATTACACATTGACACATGTGCATGAACACTTTGCATCTTTTCATCTTCAGGTCTGTGAAGTTAACTCTGCTTCTCTCTCCACAGATGCTGCCTGGCCTGCTGAGTTTCTCCAGCCCTTTCTGATTTGCTGTCAGATTGACGTCAGCCCCACTTTTCAAAAGTGAGGCAAATATTTCTTTGACAGATGTCAGGAAGCAGGTGTTGGGGCAATTAAAATAGGGCCCCAGCATCTACTACACAGCTGTCAAATGGTTCCTTACTGCGCTGGCTGTCCCGCCTCTCCCCACGTAATATGGGGAGGGTGGGGAGTGGGGGAGGCTCATCACAGTGATACTAATGAACCCCCGCGCGTAATATCACGGGGACTCGGCGGCAGCTGCTGAATGCGGCATGCTGACTAGTTCAAAGGGCGCCACCTCGGAGTGCGGCTTCCGAATAAAATTCAGGCCAATATTGCAGGTGCAGCCTCACCAATGCTCGATACAATTGAAGCAAAACGTCTTTGATCCTGTACTCAAATCCTCTTGCGATAAAGGCTAACATACCCCGTTTGCCTTCTGTTATGGAATTTCCATTTTTTGTGTTGAAACTTGGGAATCTATATTTTTGAGGACTGGGGAAGGATTTCATGGACATTGAGGCATCTGGAGATAGCTGAACTTTATGGATATTTTTAGAAAGAAAAAGGTCAACAAGAGGTTCCTGGCTTTGACCAGTGTTACAGCCAGGCGGGAAAGGTGTCTAGGGGTCTTTTGCTGTCTTCACCTGGTCTTATTGCAACAGGGTTCAATTTTTAAACACACAGTGTTTTGAGCTCCCCCTTTGTGAATCCTTATTCACAGCTTTCCAATTATAAGGCAAAGAAATGAGCATTAACAGGCTTCCTTAGGCGTAAAGAAAGAAAGTGAAATTTATTAAACCGTAAACTCCAATACGATTCATGCCTACGGATATACGACACACCCATGCTAGCATGCACACGTGATACACACGTGCAAATAGGGACAGAAAGAAGAAAAATAAAATGGAGAGGTTTGAGGCAGTCTCTAAAGAGGGTTTCATGTTACTGTTTCTGTGTTTCCAGCTTGCCGTAGAGTCCCTGATTGTAGACAGCTCTTACTTTACGTTAGGGCCCAGTATTCTTCTTAAACCTTGTTCACTGTAGGAGACTTTTCTCTCTTGGGGTTCATATATCTTCAATGGTTTCTGAAGCTGGTGAGAGCGAGATGAGAGCAGTCAGGAGAGAGGTGTTCTCAGTCCTGGAGAAAAGTGCCTTCTGACTTCAAACACTGTTTTCTCCAATTTAAAACTCTCAGTTCAAAACTCTGCATCAACCAGTTAGTCATGTGACTAAACACTGGTCTGACCACGTCCGTGTTTGTGGATTCTGCTATCTCAGCAGTCAACTTGGAATGCTAGCTCCCCCTCAATGTCTGGTAATCAAAAGTCCACTGTTGGTTGAATGCATCAGGGCATGGTCCTTTGTCCCTTGTTCCAACACTGTCTATTACTATGCAAATGTCTTTCCAGTCAGGGGCTTGCAATTTTAAGTTTTAATATTCATGTGGTGAAATAATGTGTGCCTCAATCTTAGCAGGTGGGGGGGGGGGGGGTGTGGTTTGCCTGACACCAGTAAAGAAATGCTGGAAACCACGTAATTTCAAGTAAGCACCACAGGGGGTTGACTTTAGAGTTATCCTTTGTTGTGACAACAGAGAATTTATGATTAGCACAAGACTTCCTTGAAAAGTAGTTTCATTTTGAACTGTTAAAAGCCAGTGGGTTTGGACTAAAGCAGTCAATTGGAATTTGAGATGGACCTGCCAGGAGTTCAGAAGAAAGCTATTACCTCTCTTTGAAGAATCCCTGCTATTGAAAAGCAAAAAGTCTGTAGTGGTACTCTTGCCTCCTGCATTTTTAAGAAATCCTGAATATTAGCAGAAAGCTTGCATCTTCAAATGAACTTCGCATCAAATGCATTGAAACTAAAACTCTGTTGCTACACACCTGATGGAAGACCTATGTGAAGCCTTCTAAAGTTGAATTTCTTTGAACGCCAACCCAAACAGACTGTTCATCAACCTCGCTTGGAAAATTCCTGGTGGCAGCCAACTATCTTGCCAGAACAAAGGACTTCCATCTCTTCGCTTCAGTAAAAGTTTTTTTTATTCCTTCTATTCCTTTGTAAACAAAAATCCCTTTTTCTCCCAGTTAACCGCTTTTTGGATGTGTGTGTGTGTGTGTGTGTGTGTGTGTGTGTGTGTGTGTGTGTGTGAGTGAGTGAGAGAGAGGGCTAGGATATAAAAAAAATACGGGACTTTAACATTTCAATTCGCGTAGCTATTTACTTCATTGTTGGTTAAGACGTGGTTTTATAAGAAACAGATAATATTGTTGTTTACTAAAGAAAACTGGTTGGTGTGCTTTATTCTGGGGACAAATAAAGCATCTAATTGGCTGTCCAGTAATCACATCCTTTATAATAGATTCTAGTATTTTCCCTGCTACCGACGTCAGGCTAACAGGTCTGTAGTTCCGCGTTTTCTCTTTCTCTCCTTTCTTAACAGTGGAGTTACATTTGCAACCTTCCAATCTGCAGACACCATTGCAAAATTTATAGAATTCTGAAAGATAATCACCAATGCATCCACTATCTCTGTAGCCATCTCTTTTAACACTCCAGCGTGAACATCATCTGTCCCGGGGATTTGTCAACTTTCAGTCCCATTAATTTCTCCAATACTACTTTTTTTTTAACTAATCCTAATTTCTTTCAGTTCCTTATTCTCACTAGACCCTTGGATTTCAAGTATTTCAAGGAGACTTGTATCTTCCTCCGTGAAAACAGACACAAAGTAATTATTTAGCTTCTCTGCCATTTCTCTATTTTCCATTATAAATTGTCCTGTCTCTGCCTGCAACGGACCCACATTTGTCTTTGCTAATTTTTTCCTTTTCACATACCTATAGAAGCTTTTACAATCTGTATTTATATTTCTTGCTAGTTTACATTCATATTCTATTATCTCTTTCTTTAACAATTTCTTGGTCCTCCTTTGTTGGATTCTAAAATTCTCCCAATCCTCCAACTTACGACTTTTTTATACAACTTTATAAGCGTCCCCTTTGACCTAACACTATCTTTAGCTTCCTTTGTTAGCCACGGCTGACTCGCTTTCCCTATTGGGTTCTTTTGTTTTAGAGGAATGTATGTTTTTTGAAAACCATGCATTAATTCTTTAAATACTAGCCATTGCCGATCTACCATCAAACCTTTTAATGTATTTTTCCAATCCACCACGGCCATCTTGCTCCTCATACTTTCATAATTAGATTTAAGACCCTAGTTTCGATTGAACAACATCTTTTTCAAACGTAATGGAAAATTCCATCATACTATGGTCACTTTTCCCTAAAGGTTCTTTTACCACCAGATTATTAATTAGCCCTTTCTCATTGCTTAACACTAGATCCAAAATAGCCTGTTCCATAGTTGGTTTCTCAACATATTTCTCCAGAAGACCATCTTGGACACACTCTAGGAATAATTCTTCAACAGCATTGGTGCGCATTAGATTTACCCAGTCTATATGTAGATTGAAATCACCCATGATTACTGCATTACCCTTGCTACATGCACTTCTAATTTCCTGATTTATACCGGGTATACATTACCACTGCTGTTTGGTGGACTTTACACCACTCCTACTAATAATCGTTGCCCCTTGCTGTTTCTTAGCTCCACCCAGATTCTACATTGTCTTCTTCCGATTAATGATCCTATCTCACTAATGCAATGGTCCCACCCCTTATCAGCATTACCCCACCTCCTTTTCCTTTTTGCCTGTCCTTCCTAAATGTCGAATATCCTTTAATATTCAGTTCTAGTCTTGGTCAGCCTGCAGCCACGTATACATATTGGCAATTAAATCATGCCAGTTTACTTCTACTTGCGCCATCAACTCACCTACCTTGTTGCGAATGCTGCATGCATTCAGATAAGAGTGCCTTTAATTCTGTCTTTTTAACATTATTCTGTATTTTGACCCTGATTGGTTCTAGCATTTGTCTCTGCTGCTTTCCACATTCATTCACAGCCTTTCTACTTCCCATAACCAGCTTTGTTTTTCTCCTGTCTGAATTCCCTCACAGGTTCCCAACCCCTTTATAAGCTAGTTTAAACCCTCCCCAACAGCATGAGCAAATGTCTCCGCGAGGATGGTAGTCCCGGTCCCATTAAGGTGTAACCAGTCCATCTTGTACAGGTTCCACCTGCCCCAGAACCAGTCCCAATGCTCCAGGAATCTAAAGCCTTCCCTCCTTCATTATTTTTCTAGCCACATGTTCATTCGCTCAATCTTCCTATTGCTATACTCACCAGCACGTGGGAGTAATCCTGAGATTACTGCCTTAGATGCCTTGCTTTTCAATCTCCTTCCTAGCTCCCTAAATTCTGCCAATGTGGACCACGACTTCTGACTGTTCATCCTACCCTGAGAGAATGTCCTGCAGCCATTCTGGCACCAGGGAGACAACGTATCATCCTGGAGTCATGTCTATAGCCACAGAAACACCTATCAGTTTCCCTAACTATCGAATCACCTACCACTATTGCCCTTCCACTCTTCTTCCTCTCCACCTGTGCAGCTGAGACACCTGGGTGTCCTTGTTCATAAGTCACTGAAAGCTAACATGCAGGTGCAGCAAGCAATTAGGAAGGCAAATGAAGATCTGAGCACAGGAGTAAAGAAGTCTTGCTGCAGTTGTATAGAACCTTGATGAGACCGCACCTGGAGTACTGTGTACAGTTTTGGTCTCCTTACCTAAGGAAGGATATAGTTGCCACAGAGGGAGTGCAATGACAGTTCACCAGACTGATCCCTGGGATGTTGGGATTGTCCTATGAGGAGAGATGGAGGAGACTAGCCTGTATTGTCTAGAGTTTAGAAGAATGAAAGGTAATCTCATTGAGGCATACAAAATTCTTACAGGGATGGACAGGGTAGATGCAGAAAGGATGTTTCCCCTGGCTCGAGGGCTCTAGAACCAGAGGACACAGTCGCTGAATAAGAGGTACGCCATTTAGGACTGAGATGTGGAGGAATTTCTTCACTCATAGGGTGGTGAATCTTTGGAATTCTCTACCCCAGAGGGCAGTGAAGGCTGAGTCATTGAGTACATACAAGACAGAGATCGATAGATTTATAGATATTAAAAATATCAAGGGATAGTGCGGGAAAATGGTGTTGAGGTAGAAGATCAGCCATGATCTAGCTGAATGGTGGAGCAGGCTTGAGGGGCTGATTGGCATACTCTTGCTCCTATTTCCTATGTTCTTATTCTGGCTGCTGCTCTGGACCCAAGCCTATTACTCTACTTCCACTTTTGCTCTTTTTTTCTTCTATTCTCTATACCCTGCCAAGACCTCTCTCTTCTATCGTCATGGCTCCTTTGACCTCCACTCTCAGATGCTCTGCCCTCCTAATTCCCTATCCCCAGCTCTTCAGTACTCCTCAAGGCACTCGGCGCTGGCTCATTATGAGCTGCAACTCCAACTGCCACATCCCACTCTCTTGTTGACCTTCCTGCCCAGTACTAAATAGAGACAAATCTAGTCAATCTCCTTCCTGTCCACCTCACCACTCCCACTGCTGAACCTGTGGACTCTGCTCTCACCACCCCTCTACGAATCTCCCTCCAGAATGTCCATTCACTTATGAACAAGGACCTTGCCAGCCATGAACTTGCTGTGAATGATTGCATCGATATCATGGCCTTAACGGTAACCTGGCTGAGCAGTGATGAGAATTTTCCCTTTACTAAACCTTCTCTGCCTGGTTACATCTTCCACCACTTGCCTTGTCATGACCATTGCGGTGGCGGTTTAGTGCTCATCACCAAATCTCACCTAGGCGTGACCTGCTACTCCTCTGGCACTTTCTCCTCCTATGAGCATCTCACCTTGTTCCACCCCTCTCCTATTCAAAATCATCGTTCTTTATCGCTGCCCAAGTACAATAAAAACTTTCTCACGGGGATATCTTCACTGCTTTCCCCTCTCAGCCTTTACACCAAACGACTTCTCATCCTTGGTGAGTTCACTGTCCTCTTATCCTCCCTAAATCTCTCCCTCCATATTTACGGCCACCTCCTTGATTTTGCCATCTCACGTGGTCTTGCTAGTCCCATCACATCAATCACAGTTAAGGCCATCTCTGCTCACTACTTTAACCAACTCCACTCATATCCACCTTCCAAGCCCCAACCCTACGTCTTTCTGTATCTGCCCCTGGAAAAAACTATCCCTCTATTCAATTGCAACTGCACTTTCAAAATCCTAATTATCTGGCCTTTGGCCCTCTGTTCGCCACAATATTTCTGCAGCTACTGATTTGCTCAACCGCACCCTCATCTGCACATCTGATGCCAAGTTGGGACAAGGACATAAGAGGGCTACAAAGAGATATAGAAAGGTTAAGTGAGTGGGCAAAGATCTGGCAAATGCAGTATAATGTGGGAAAATGTGAATTGTCCATTTTGGTAGGAAGAATTAAAGAAAGAAAAAAAGCATATTATCTAAATGGAGAGAGATTGCAGAGCTCTGAGATGCAGAGGGATCTGGGTGACCCAGTGCATGAATCACAAAAGGTTAGAAAGCAGGTTCAGCAACTAATTAGGAAAGCTAATAGAATGCTATAATTTATTGCAAGGGGAATTGAGTACAAAATTAGGGAGGTTATGCTTCAGTTGTATAGGGCGTTGGTGAGACCACATCTGGAGTACTGTGTACAGTACTGGTCTCCTTATTTAAGGAAGGATGTAAATGCGCTGGAAGCAGTACAGAGAAGGTTCATGAGATTAATACCTGGATTGGGAAGGTTGTCTTATGAGGAAAGGTTGAACAGGCTAGGCTTGTATCCGCTGGAGTTTAGAAGAGTAAGAGGTGACTTGATCAAAACATATAAGATCCTGAGGGGTCTTGACAGGGTGGATGTGGAAAGGATGCTTCCCTTTGTGGGAGAATCAAGAACTAGGGGTCACTATTTGAAAAAAGGGGTCGCCCATTTAAGACAGAGATGAGGAGAATTTTTTCCTCTCAGAGGTTCTTCCTCAAAAGGCAATGGAAGCAGAGTCTTTCAATATTTTAAGGCAGAGGCCGTTAGATTCTTGATAAGCAAGGGGGTGAAAGGTTATCGGGAGTAGGTGGGAATGTGGAGTTGAGGTTACAATCAGATCAGCCATGATCTTATTGAATGGCAGAGCAGGCTTGAGGGACCAAGTGGTCTACTCCTGCTCCTAAATTGTATGTTTGTATATAGTCCCAAATAAAACCATTACCCTGTCTCACCCTGGCTGTTCCCCCTGGCATGGCCCTCCTCGCCGCTTCCCTAAGGGCAGGGGATGCAGACTTGAAAGGATATGATGAACAGCTGGTTTAAGCATTCATTTACAAATCTGGCTGGACCACATGAAGCACTACTGGGTCCTACTTGTCTGCTAAAACTGCTCACTATTCCAGGATCATCCTGCATTGCAAAGATACCACACCCCACCCCACCCCAAACCCCCTCCCCCCCCCCCCACCCCCCCGGCTTCTTTTCTCTACTGCAAGCCATCTTCTTAAACTCCTCACCCCTATCTCCTCCACCTCACCTCCAACAATATGTGCATGGACATCTTTGTCACTAAGATCGAGGCTATCTGATCAGCTGCCGTGCCACGTCCCTCCCTTCCACTAGTCCACCTGGCCAAACTTCCTCTAATGCTCCCCCCAGCCCTAGCCCTGAACTTGCATCTTTCTCTAGATTCTCTCCTAGCTCTCCTCAAGCACTGTCTGAACTCATCTTGTCCATGAGACATACCTCCTGTTCCCTCAACCCTATTCCCATTAAACTGCTGACCTCCCAACTTCCCCTCCTGGTCCCCATGTTAGCAGATATTGTTAACGGTTCCCTCTCTCTCTTCAGGTGTTACCCCTCTCTCTAAATCTGCTGTCATCACTTCCTTCCTCAAAAAAACAACCCTTGACCCCAATGTCCTTGTAAACTACTGCCCCATCTCCAAAGTCCTTGAACATGCTGTCGCTTCCCAAATCCAAGCCCATCTTTCCATGTTTGATTCCCTCCAATCAGGTTTCCTCCCCTGCCACAGTACTGAAACAGCTCTTATCAAAGTCACAAATGACATCCTATGTGACTAGACAAAGATCTATCCCCACTTGTCCTTCTTGATCTGTTGGTAGCCTTTGGCACAGTTGACCACACTATCCTCCTCCCACACCTCTCTGCTGTTGTCCAGCTGGGTGGGACTGTTCTCACCTGGTTCCTTTCTTATCTATCTAATTGTAGCCAGAGTACCACTTGCAATGGCTTCCCGCTCCTGCACTGTTTCCTCTGGTGTCCCCCAAGGATCTATCCTTGGCCCCCCTCCTATTTTCCATCTACATGTTGCCCCTTGGTGACAACATCCGAAAACACAGCATAGTTTTCATATATATGCTGACAACACTCAGATCTACCTCACCACCAACTCTCACGACTCCTCCACTGTTGCTAAATTATCAGACTGCTTATCCGGCAGCCAGGAGAAGAAATCCAGAGCAAAAATTTCCTCCAATTAAATATTGGGAAGACTGAAGCCATTGTTTTTGATCCCCGCTCCAAACTTTATTCCCTAGCTCCCGATTCCATTCTTCTTCCTGGGACTAAACCAGTCTGTTCTCAAATGGTGTCATATTTGACCCAGAGATGAGCTTCCGACCACATATTCGTGGCATCACTGTCTATCTTTTTCCACCTCCGTAACATCGGGGCGGCACAGTGGCGCAGTGGTTAGCACTGCAGCCTCACAGCTCCAGAGACCCGGGTTCAATTCTGGGTACTGCCTGTGTGGAGTTTGCAAGTTCTCCCTGTGTCTGCGTGGGTTTTCTCCGGGTGCTCCGGTTTCCTCCCACAGCCAAAAGACTTGCAGGTTGATAGGTAAATTGGCCATTATAAATTGCCCCTAGTATAGGTAGGTGGTAGGGGAATATAGGGACAGGTGAGGATATGGTAGGAATATGGGATTAGTGTAGGATTAGTATAAATGGGTGGTTAATGGTTGGCACAGACTCGGTGGGCCGAAGCGCCTGTTTCAGTGCTGTATCTCTAAAAAATCAAAAATCACCTGACGTTGCCCTGTTTCAGCTTATCTGCTACTGAAACCCTTGTTCATGCCTCCATTAACTCTAGACTTGACTATACCAATGCACGCCTGGCTAGTCTCCCACATTCTACCCTCCATAAGATTGAGACCATCCAAAACTCTGCTGCCTGCGTCTTAACTCGCAACAAACCCCATTCACCCCTGTGCTCGCTGACTTACATTGGCGCATTGTCAAACAACATCCTAATTTTAAAATTGTCATCCCTGTTTTTCAAATCCCTCCATGGCCTTGCCCCTCCCTATCTCTGTAATCTCTTCCAGCCCCAAAACCCTCCAAGATATCTGCACTCACTTAATTCTGGTCTCTTGTACATTCCGATTTTAAACCCTCCACCAGTGGTGGCCATGCCTTCAGCTGCAAATGCCCTAAGATTTGGAATTTCCTCCCTAAACCTCTCCCCCTCTCTACCTCACTTTGCTCCTTTAAGACATTCCTTAAAACCTACCTCTTTGACCAAGCTTTTGATCATTTGATCTAATTATCTCCTTATGTGGATCAGTGTCATATTTTGCTTTACAATCCTCCTGTGAAGCGCCTTGGAATGTTTTATTATGTTAAAGGTGCTATAAAAATCTAAGTTGTTGTTGCTGAGGAGCAAGAACAGAAGCCACATCACCATGAACAGCTCCAGCAGCACTAGCTGCCTTCTCCTCAGTCACATGCCCCTCCACAGGGCAGGCAAGAAGGACACCGAGATCCAGCTGCTGGAAAGAAGGTGAGACCCCCCACCACAGAAGGTCTACAGGCAGACGAGCAGCTCTGTTGACATGTCTGAGCACCAGGAGGCTCCTTTCACGGCAGTTCGCTGCTGACATCTGCAGACTCCTGGTACAAGACCTCCTTCCCAGCGGAGCAGGTGGGGACGCATTGTCAACAAGGCACCTGTCACTGGAGGCCCAGCCTGCCGACAAAACCACTATCATACCCCGCGTCTGTGTTTCTCGCCAAGTAGCGTGCTCTCTTCTCCAGGAGAGAAAGTGGAGAGGTGTGACTGCTCGTAATGGCTTCTGTGGAGAGGACAGAAGGACACCATTTGTGGAAGGTGATTGTGAGGCATGGGTGCGAGGGAGCAATTGGCTGAGGGTGAATAAGGCTGTTCAAATTGGGATGAGTGTTCCTGCAGGGAGAGGAATGAATGGAGTTTGTAAGGTGTGTTGGCCTGAGGAGTGCTCTGCAGAATACTGGGCAGCTCAGTGTGTGGGATTTGGCACCTGGCAGTGTTTTGCCACTCACCCGTCATGCCCTCCTGAGGCCCTGAATCCTCTTGGTGCACTGTCTCCAGGTTGGAGGGACCACACCCCTGCTTGTTGACTTCCTCAGCCACGCCTGCTTGGTTGGAGAGAGTTTGTCCTCTTCCTCTTTTCCTTGGGAGAGCTCACCGTACTGCAGCCCCTCAGATTCCTCAGCAGGACCTCCAGGAGAGAGAGAGACACCTGGGGGGGTAAGCCTTCCCAGGTCGCCTCTCCATTCCTGTGGTTGCTGTGGCCTCAAAAATCCAAGTGCAGGTGATCCCTTGTCTTAGACCATGCCATGGTCCCTTTAATTAGAACTCCTTCCTTTGTCATCCACCAGCCCTCCCTGATTAGATGGGGAACCCGGAGGCAGGATAATAAGTAGTTTGTTCTAAGAAAGAGTAACGGCTAGGCGCGCAAATCAGTGAGTCAGATTGCCGACCCAAAATCAGTCCAGTTGTTGTGTCAGGGTCTAAGGTGAGAAGATTCTGTCCTAAGACTCTATAAAGCCAAGGATCCCAAATGTTTTATTAACTGCATTCTCAATTTGTTCTGCCACCTTAAAAAACTTGTATATGCATATTCTCAGATTTCTCTGTTCCTGCAGCCCCTTTAAAATTGTACCATTTAGTTTATATTGCCAACTGTGCAACAGCCCCAACAAACAAATTTCTCTGCAGCACCTGTGGAAGAGCCTGTCACTCCAGAATTGGCCTTTATAGCCACTCCAGGCGCTGCTTCACAAACCACTGACCACCTCCAGGCGCGTATCCATTGTCTCTCGAGATAAGGAGGCCCAAAAGAAAGTTTATATTGACTCTCATTTCTCCGACTAATATGAATAACTTCATATTTCTCTGCATTAAATTTCATCTGCCCATTTCACCAATCTGTCTATATCCTCCTGAAGTCTGTTACCATCCTCCTCACTGTTTATTACATTTTAGAGTTTTGAGTCATCTGCAAACTTTGAAACTAAACACTGAATAGCCAAGTCCAGGTTATTAATATTTATCAAAAATAACAGTGGTCTGAACATCAACCCCTGGAGACACTGCTGCACACTTCCCTCCAGACTGAGAAACAACTATTCACCATTACTCTCTGCTTTCTGTTTCTTAGTCAGTTATATATCCATACAGCCACTGTCCCTTTAATTCAATGGGCTTTCATTTTGTAACAAGTCTATGATGTGATATTTTATCAAACGCCTTTTGAAAGTCCAGATACATAACATCAACCACAGTACCCTCATCAACCCTCTCTGTTACATCATCAAAGATTCAATCAAGTTAGTCAAATATGATTTGTCTTTATTAAGTCGGTGCTGGCTTTCATGTATTCATCAATATTTTTCAATTAACCGTGTTCCAGGTTATTGTCCTTAGGTTTCCTCACCACTGACGTTAGGCTGACTGTCCTGTAGTTGCTGGGTTTATCCCTCGCTCTTCTGCAATGGGCTGTAACATTTGCAATCCTCCCGTGTTCTGGCACCATTCCCATATCTAAGCAGGATTGGAAAATTGTGGCCAGATCCTCTGCAATTTCCCCTCTTACTTCCCTCAGCAACCTAGGATGCATACCATCTGGATCGGGTAACTTTGCTACTTTGTGTTGGTTTTATGTATTTTGCTTCTCTCAAATACTATTAAGGCCCCACCTGTCACTTAAGCATTGACAGGCCCTCTTTGTGAAGATGCATCCACTCAAAACATTTTTTCTTTTATTTACCCTGCACAAGTTCTGTTTCAAAGTTTAATCAATCAAGTTAGCAAAGTCCTGGATGATATCAATCTGCAAAAAAATTATTTGTAATCTATTAAACTTTATGATTCTTATAATGTGTTTATATCAGTTTACCAGCAGAACAGTTGAAAGTTGAAGAATTTCCTTTGCTCATGGAATTATGAGAACAAAGATTGTTTTACCACAAGTGGCTCCTGATGAAGAGACAGCAACAGTTAATAGGGAATTGGATGTTTGAAAAGATAAAAGGAATATGGGGAAAGTGCAGAGAATTGGGATTAAAATAATTAGAATGTCAAAGTGCTAGCAGCAATGCACAATGGGCTAAATAGTCTCCTTCTGTAATGTAATTTCTATGAATTTAAAGAAGAATTTCACACAACTTAAATGACAAAAGCCTGATTTAAAATAAAGGAAAATAAGGTCATCTGATTTTCCAATCATAATACAGTATAGATACGGATTGTGCTGTTGAGAAGTTATTTTATTCAAAGCTCTCATATGTTTATACTCATGTTGGGTTAGCTCAAATAAACACACATGGACTGGCAAATGAAAAATGTAATCCATTTTATTTGTTGTCTGGTCATTTGCCAACTCCACTGAATAAATTAACTTTTATCGTTTACACTTCACTTTGCTCTTTCCCTGAAGCAGTAATTTTTGCCGGGGGGTCAGTGGCCTCTGGAACTTCACTCAAATGGCAATTTCTTTGGGTGGGAACCTGTGCAGTAACTGTATCTAGATGTTCACCATCGCCCAGCTGAGATTGCCTATCTCAGCACAGAGCAAAGGATTGAAGCTGGGACTTTCCTGGTTTTAACAGCTAACACACCAAGTGGTGCATTTTACTCACTGGACCACTGGGATGGTGGTGAAAGAGAAGGTTTCTTTCTGTTTTAGTTGTGAACTGAAAGGCAGCAGTTTGATTTGACCACCCATTAAAATTGGCCAAGGACAGTTCATGGTCATTTCAGCTGCAAGTATTAAACAGTCAGCAGTGACAGGATGCTATTATCCCCGTTTGTCTGGGTACAAATCCCCCAACCTTCCAGTTCAGATTAGTCCTCAATTCTGTACTTCGAGAATTAATCTGATCTAGAAATACCCTCCAATTGCAGAAGCTTGAATGCTCAAATGCACCCTTTTGTTAATGTTGTCAAGTAAAATAACCCTTGGAGCTCCAACAGCATTTTTACACAAAAATTTAAGATTGAACATTTTACTTTGGGCACTTGCAAGCTAAATATTTCAGTTACTGTTAAGCAAAACTACTTTGATGTATTTTGCATTGATTATTTACAGAAACCTGGCTGGGGGGGGGGGGGGGGGGCGGGGGTTGGTGGCTTTAAAGTAATAAAGGTTAAGTACTGAAATGGTTAGACATTGTACGTATACTTATGTATCTAAGACTTGTGGCTTAAATAAGAGAAGGTAAAAACATTACGGTGCCTCAGATGTTCATTATTCAGCAAAGATTTGATGCTTATTTTATTTTATGTGATTTGATTTGATTCTCCTTAGAGCAAAGAAGCTTGAGAGGAGATTTGATAGAGGTGTACAAGATTATGACAGGCTTAGTTAGATAAGTTAGACAAGGAAAACTGTTCCCATTAACTAATGGTACAAGGACTTGGTAGGGTACACAGATTGAAGGCTTTGGGCAAGAGATGCAGGGGGAATATGAGGAAGAGCTTTTTTATGCAGCAGGTGCTGATGACCTGGAACTCGCTGCCTACAAGGGTGGTGGAAGCAGCGACAATCAATGACTTCAAAAGGAAATTGGATGGGAACTTGAAGGAAATAAACTTGCAGGGCTACAGGGATCAAGTGGGGGAGTGGGACTGGCTGGATTGCTCCATGGGGTGCTGGCACAGACTCAACGGACTGAATGACCTCCCTCTGTGCCATAAATGACTTCATAGCCAGGATTTTATCTGGGCGATGGGGTCCTCGATTGCTGCCAAAAGCGCCAGCGAGAGCCCTGCGTCACCTCCTCTGGGAAAGGCCTGCCGGATCAAGTGCCAATTAGGCACTTGCGTGGACAGCGATGAGCCTTCCCCAGGATCAAGGACCCCAGCGGCAGAGGTCACACCTGCTGAGAGCTGCCAGCCAATCAGAGGCCAGCAGTTCTTTAATTGAGCAGCGCCACCTCGGAGGCAATGGCTGCTGCCGGTAATCGACCCACCGGTAGCCACAGATCGCCGAGGGACCCAGGCCACAGGTAAGTCAGGGTGGAAAGGAGTGTAGGGGGGTGGGCAGCAAGGGCAGGGGCTCTCAGCAGGTCCCCCTCTTCCCGATGTTGAGACCCTCATTCAGGCACTGTGCCTTTTAACGAGGGACCATCCCCCCTGCTCCCACACCCCCAGAGCCGTCAAGCAACCTGCAAGGGTTTGCTTGGCATGCTCCTCGTGCAGTCACAGGCCCGACCACTGCTGGGCTAATTCTGGCGGTGGTGGGATGAGGCCCTTAGTAGGGAACTAATTGGCCATTTAAGGGCTTCAATTGGTGGCGGGGCGGGAAGGCCGTTCACAGGTCTTCCCGCCCCGGACTTAATTTCGCTGCTGGCAAGACGGTGGCGGGGTCCTTCCCCACTACCATCTCGCCCAATTATATGCTCTCCCTGCTTCGAAACCTGAAGCAGGAGAAAGCATAAAATTCCCTCCATGACTATGCTTACCTGCCTGGTTTAAAACTGCCTTACTGGTCGCTTTTGAGCTTCTTTGGCCAAGTTCTTATGTGTACAAGATAATCTCAGATGGGAAAGGCCATTCAGCTAGTCTCAGCTCATCAATCCAGAAAAAGGTCAAGCCCCTTTCCATAGTGCCTTTTTCTTCTGTGCTTCCGTAAGTCATTCCATGCTGATCACTGCATACGTGAACAGGAATCTCTTGATATCAGTTCTAAATTTACCTTTCACTAGTTTGAACCTTGTCCTCCTTTCTTATTCACTCTCAAACGTCATCCTAGTTACATCAACTTATATTTATATAGTGCCTTTCATAAAACATCCCAAGGTTCTTCACAGAAGAATTATAAAACAAAACATGACACATTCCATATGCCAATGCAGTGCTTACCACATTCCAGTTGGGATGTCACTTCCTCACAGGAAGGTTTGTAAATCCATCTTGGCCACCCTGTACTAAGCTATCACACAGGCCATTCTCATGTTTATTCCAGATAATCAATTCCATTACTTCACACAGTACTGCAGTAACAATCCTGGTTTTTAACATAAAGGTACCTCAAAGTTTCAAAACCTTGTGTTAGATTTGCCCAAAGTTTCAGAATCATTCAAACAGATTTGTTGAAGTCCTAGCTTGAAGAACAATTGCAACATTTGGGCTGTTGCAACATACTTCTACCATGTGTCTATGAAGAGTGGACAATGATATCATTGGGTTGCTGATTGTGTCTAACACAAAATAAGTGTTTAAATAATAAATTCATTGGAAAAAATATTAAAAATCAGAAAACTGTAACTGGACATCTTCTCAAGCTGCCACAACATTTCAAGCGAGGTTACTCCCCAGCTTTGCAACATTAAAACATGCACCATATTGGACTTTCACCTTTTAGACTCATACTTTTTGTATTTGTACTGTAGGCCCAGAGTTTGCAATGGTATATGTTACACAAGCAAGGGCATCAAAATGTATCAATGAGGAAAACACAGGAAAGTTATGTAATTCATCCCCTGCCAATGAACAGTAAATTGAATTCAGAAGTTCAGCCATCACTGTTCAATTTAGATGAGTGCGAGATGGGTTAAAGTTTGACCTAGAATATGGCACACCACTATGAAACATCACCAAAACTCATCGGGCGGTATTGAACGGAGGTGACTGGGGTCTCGTCCACCAGCTCAAGAGTTGGCGAGAGCCCTGCG
This sequence comes from Heterodontus francisci, assembly GCF_036365525.1. Taxonomy (NCBI): domain Eukaryota; kingdom Metazoa; phylum Chordata; class Chondrichthyes; order Heterodontiformes; family Heterodontidae; genus Heterodontus; species Heterodontus francisci. The sequence continues at coordinate 20,051,579 of NC_090403.1, forward strand.
TTGCCTCATTTCAGAAAGGCCCACTGTATTACATGCCAATCTGGCACTTAACTGGGCAGCAGCAGGCCTTCCCTGGGATTAAAGATCTCAGGGACGGAAGTCTTGCCTGCTGATCGGCCGGCAGCTCTTTTACTCAGCAGCATCACCGGGGAGGCAGTGTCTGCTGCTGCTACTGCACCCACCCGAAGCCCAGGACTGTCGATGGACCCAGACCACAGTTGAGTGATGGTGGGTGGGGGTTTCATGGGGTGGGGGCCGGGTTGGGGAGGGGTGGGGGTCAGCAGCAAGGGCAAGGGGATGGCTCTCAGCGGGCTCCCCTTCCTGATGCTGGGTTCCTCAATTTGGCACTTTGAACGAGAGATGACCGCCACCCACCCCCGCCACCACTGGGTGCTTGCAAGCAACCCGCCTAGGTTTGCTCGTTGTGCTCCACGTGTAGCGACAGACAGGCCCGTCACTACTGGGCTAATACTGGCAGAGCCAGGAAGAGGCTCTCAATTGGGCATTAATTACCCACTTAAGGGACTCAACTGGTGGCAGGGCAGGAAGGCCATTCAAGGGCCGTCACATCAGGGACTTAATTGGGGTGGAAACAGGAAGCTGGTGGGTTCCCCACCAGCCAGCATCCTGCCCGACTAAATGTTCTCCCTGCCTTCAAACCCACCATGTGGGAGAGCATAAAATCCAGCCCATTGTGTCTTGATCTCTTCGTGAATAGGACGGTGTTGGCACTGTACACTACAATAAAATCTTTGACTGCATCAAATTGATTGCTAAAAGATGAGGACTTGAATTGCCAAAGAATTATGAATTCAAGTATTGCTGAAAATAGAGACATGCTGTCGAAGCTTTTTGTCTTGCACTCGTTAGGACAATCAGCAAGAATAACCAATGTAAGGGAAAACAACAACTTATACTGTATGAGAAGAGAGTGCTGATTAGTTGACAAGTGAACTCTGATTGGTAGAGGCGTTGCCATGGGGAATGCACCAGTTTCCACTGACTGCCAAGCTTTGTTTGAACTTTAAACCAGGCAGCTGGACTCTGATTGGTCAAGGCATTGCCCTGAGGAATGAACCAGCAAACTGGCTGTCACTTATTTTGTTCAGCTGAAACAGATGCAATGTTTGTACATATTCTTTCTGTCTGCAAAGAACAGGGCCCTGTGTATTAATATATGCAGCTTCCAGTTTGCGCAAATGCACCACACTGCGAGCCCTACTGACAATCTTAAATTAATTGTCAGCGTAATTCTTAGCATACTGTGGAGTATTTAGCACATGTTGTCCAAACGCGGAATCACATCTAATGTTGGACACTGTTTTGAGTTTTGCAAGCACGGGCTGGTTAGTTATGGCCCGTACCTTGCCCATTGCAAACAGCAGAAGGGACATGTTGTTTAATACGATCTGCCAGTCTTTGCGACGTACAAACATCTTTGTTGGGTTCCATGAGAATGTGCCTTTGATGGAATGACACCTAACCTCCTACCTCTTGCATATTTCTGATATGTAGATGATACGTTTGCTATATTTTAAAAAACCAGTATAAACTCTTACTATCCATTTTTATATTTCTAGCTAGTTTTCTCTTGTACTCTAATTTCTCTCTCATTATTCTTTCAGTCATTCTTTGCTGTTCTTTACATTCTGTCCAATCTTCTCACCTGCCATTACTCTTCGCTGAATTGTATGCTTTTTCTTTCAATTTGATACTATATTTAACTTCCTTGCCATCTGCTGTCAGACTCGGATGCAAATACATCACTGAGAAGTTACTTTGTACTTTAGTCATTTATGGCACAGAAGTAGGCCATTCAGCCCATTGAGTCCATGCCAGCTCTCCATGGAGCTATTCAGTCAGTCCCACTCCCTCGCTCGATCCCCATAGCCCTGTGAGTCTATTTCCTTCAAATGGCTATCCAATTTCCTTTTGAAGTCATTGATGGTCTCACTTCCACCACCCTTGTGGGCAGCGAATTTGTGGAACCAAATTTTTGATGTAGTAAAAAGCAAAATTGAGTCATTTTGCCAGTTGAGCTTGGACAAATCTAACTTGTTAATGGACTGTCATCATGGATTCATGTTGCACTGACCTGCTGCAGGTTTTCAAAAGACACTATTGACCAGGTGGATGGAGAAAATGCAATCAATATAAGTTTGAATTTTGGAAAAGCTTTTGGCAAGGTTCCAAATCTGCCATAATGGTTAAATTAAGGATAGAAGGTGAAATATGGAGCTGGACAGATAATTGGCTTAAAAAAAGAAAACAGAGGATAGCCACAAATGGAGGCTTTTCAAATGAGAGAAAGAGAGTAGCCTACAGGAAAGGGAGGTTAGCCATAAACTGGAACTCTGCAATATATGGTGCTGGATAGAATATTTATACTCTGAAGTCCAGGGGTCACAAATTACTTCCAGACACATTCTAGACAACATGGAAATTGAGGGGTAAGATACAAAGGTAGGTGAGGTTAATCTATCAATGAAGGACAGGGTTTTGGGCCTAATAGTTTTGTTTTTCTGTTCCCAGTAAGCATTATTTGCCACATAACATAAATGTATAAACAGCAACCTCTGCCTTCAAGATACGTTGTAAGCTTACTAAGTCACTACTGTTCACTTAATTGCATTAAGTGCTGAAAGCAACAATTAACCAGAGAGATAATTACAACAAGTTGCATGATTTTTGTTTTTGCTTCAAGTTTTGTTTCATTCAAGTTACAAAACCATTGCCAAATCCAAAGCAGTTTTAAGCTATAAATTCATGAACACAAAGAACCAGTTACTGATTCCTGAAAAACTGCTGTAACAAAACTGAGATGACCTATATCCCCCTTTGTGGGTTGGATTTAAATTCAGGACTCAAAACATCACATGACACCCAGAATTAGTTATAAATTACTGTTTTACCTTGATGTTTGGAGTGTATAAATTGCGTAAAGATGCTAATGCTGTGGACAGTCCTTCTGTGCTGTAAGATATCCACAGCCCTTGCAGTATTGAGGATGAAACCCCAACTTTTTTACTCAGACCCTTAAAGAGAAAAAGGAGAAACAGTGAACACTTTTCCCTGCCATGGTGAAACAAGAAATGACAATGTCAGAAGCTCAAGTACTATAAACCCCAAAGGCTAATTAAGTCCTGTTAGTTTGTGTGCACATTGGTGTCAACTCCTACGCACATAAAGCATATGTTACACAAAGCTAACAATTTACTCCCAACAGCATAACCCTAATTCTCAAGAGCAAAAGCAGTCCTCTCTCTCCTAACCTATATTCTTCCTCAACCAACCTCTCAATAACGTGCAAGGAATACAATCCCAATGAGGTACAAATTTACAATTGAATATGCTAGTTAAATATAAAGCAAAACAAGCAAAAATGAATAACGTAGATGGTGTTACGATCAGGTGAGACAGGGATCTAGGAGTTCCCCCTCAGCCTTTATCTGGTTTAACCGTAGCAGGGTTTAATTTTAAAATAGTGTTTTTAGCTCCCCTCAGTGAATACTCGTTCACTGCTTTCCAATTGCAAGGCAAAGAAATCAAATCAGACAAGTTTTCTTAGATTTAAACAAGAAATATGGAAGTTTATTAATCTTAAACTCTAATTCAGTTAACGACTACAAATACATGATGCGACCACGCTAGCATGCATATGCAATAAACACACATGCAGATAGAGACAGAAAAAGTAGAAAAAATGAAGGGGAAATGTTTGAGGCAATATCAGGGTTGTAATTGCAGTCCTTTAAGTTCAATGTGGAGTCTTTGGTTGCCGGTAAGTCTTGCTGTTCGTTGGGGCACAGTGCACACTTTAACTTGTTTCAACGTAGGAGTCTTTTCTCTCGAGGTTCAAGCGACTTCAGTGGATCCGGAGATTTGTGAGAAAGCGAGAGCCAGGAGCGAGGCTGTCTTGTTCCAGGTTCAGTTACAATCTGCAGTTTGTCTTCAAACTGTCCTGTGAGCAAAATTCAAAACTCCAAGTTGGCCAGCAAGTTAGTCATGTGACTGTTTAAACAAACTCCTGCGTTTGTGGATTTCAAAGCTCTCAGTGTGGGGGGGGTTGGGGCGTATAGTGCTGAATCTTACACTGACAAGATGTCGATCACCATTGCCCAGACCAATCTGTTAATTGAATCAGTGAGCAATTCTTTTGTCTCTCCAAGCACTGTCTCTTAGTATACAAATGTTTTTCCAGCCAAATGTCTGGTGATCTCTTTAAACAAATCATTTCTTCACTCCAGCAATAGTGTCAAATTAATGTTCATATGATGAAATTAATATGCCTCATTCTTGGCAGGGGGGGGGGTGGGGGGGAGGTCTTCATGACACCTCCACACCCAGCGGAATGAAATGTGATTTTTTTTTTAAAGAGCATTTCATTAAAGGGAACGAGAGAGAAGATAAGTACAGGAAAACACACATGCATCTCTCTCATTCATTCAGCAATCCTAACAGTTGTTACAACTGATCTTTTCTTGGTAACTAGTTTAAACTTCCCTTTTTGGCATCCCAATAATCATGTGGTTTTTGGTGAAGTTTTTCAGTTTGCACATTTCCATGACTGCCTAGGGTGTCTTTGTTCTTGTTAAGGTCTGCACGGGGAGGCCTAGATTTAATTAGCTCTAAGTGAGAGTTCTGCTCATGGGCATTGGCAGTGAACTTTCAGTGAACTCTCTTTCAGTGCTTTGATGAGTCATGCAAGGGCTTTTCCCTTTAGAGGACAGTTGGTTCCCTTTTTTCCTGACTGTGGGGGAGAATTCTTTGCTAATCTTCCCTTTGTCCTCTGGGACACTTCTGCTTGCAGGTATTTGTCCAGATTCTGCTGCACTTCGATTAAGTGAGGCATCACCCTCATGGTTTCTCTGCCCTCTCGAGGACTTTCTTTGTCTCTGCAGGTTCCTGTAAATGCAGTTAGCAACTCTGGTGGGGTGTTTCTAGTGTCTGCATTTATATAGCAGGATGTGGGGTCTATCTTTTCAAATATTTCAGGGTTGGCAGACTAGACAGTAGGAGTTTTCATTTGGGATTCCTCCCGGACTTCCTTTAACCTGTCCTCTTTGTCCCTTTTTCCCATTCCTTTCTAACCTTATGCCAGCCTGCCCCTTTTGTTCTCGGCCGGGGTCCCTTACAGTTCACCAGCCCTCTGCTGGAGGGTCCTCCAAACACCGATACAGGACTTGGGGTGCAGATTTCACTGTAGGTTGGGGTTTCCCCTCAATCTGGCACATGTGGCAACTCCTACAGTACTCCACCACATCTTTGTGGCGTTTTGGCCAGTCAAACTGCTGTCTTATGCGGGCTTTGGGTTTTTCATATACCGACAGGTACAGCCACTGTAATCTCATGGGCCATTCTTAATATTTCTCTCAGGTACCTCTGCTGCACCACTAACTGGTGAACCACTGTCCACTCCTTGCCCTCAGGTCTGTGAAAACTCCACTTCCTCATCCGCTTCAATTTCAAACTGGGCAGCCTGTGCTATCTCTCTCAGTACTGGGTCGGCTCGCTGAGCCTCAGCTAGGGAAGATCCATTTAACTCATTCCCTGGGTCTTTTAACTTTCCAAAGAAAGTCTCGGACAGACAGACTTCATGGGCATCTGCCTGTAGTGCCAATTCAGTCTCCTCTGGGGGAACTGGTTTGATCATGGCCTGCTTCATTACACATTCAGGGACACTACAGGGGACCATCTCCTGCCACTGCCCTGTCTCTCTGACCTCCTGCGGTCTTTCTTTTACCACTGGGGAAGCTACCACCTTCGTCCCTGCCAGATCATTACACAGAAGCAGGTCAACCCGTCCACAGGCAAACTAGAGACAATCCCTACGGTCACTGGTCCCAAAACTAGGTCACACTTTAAGTGCACCCAGTGTAGAGGTACATTTATACACTGTCCTCCAATACCATTCACCACCATTCTGCTGTTTACTGCACTCTCTGGGGCAAAGGTCAGGCCTTTTACCAGTAAAAGGGACCTAGTGGTCCCTGTGTCCCTGAGAATTACTATGGCCTTGCTTGCCCCACTCGAGGGGTATGAGGTTACTCTCCCTTTGGACTCAAAACCCTGATAACCTTCAGGAATCCTATTAAATTTTCCTGCACTTGCAACAGTAAGCTTCCTGGGTCTCACTCTTACTGCAGTTAAAGCCACAGCTTGTTCTGCTGTGCTTTCCATCAGGGTCCCTTCTCCTTCACTGACTGGGTGTGCCCTCATTAACCCTACAGCTTTTCCCTTTAGCAGTCAGCTCTTAGATGCCCTGCTTTATTACAATGGAAGCACACAGGTCTCTGTGTCTCACTCCTACTTACAGCACCTTCCTTTTTGGCTGGAGGAGAGCCCCCTGTGCCTCCTGCTTTTCTTTCCCTCCAGAACTGCTTGGGCTTCTATCACCTTCCCAACCTTTGTCCTTTTCGGATTTGTGGGGGTGATTAGGAAAGGTTTTACCCAGGGAAACCGACTGATAAAGGAGAGCAAACTCATCGGCCAGCACTGCGGCTTGCCGGGCTCTAGGAACCTTCTGTTCCTCTACATGTGTCTTTATGGAGAGTGGGAGAGACTTTTTAAATTCCTCCAGCAAAATTACTTCTCTGAGACTTTCATAGCTGAGCTGCACTTTAACAGCCCTCAGCCACTGGTCAAAAGCCAACTGCTTACTTCTCTCAAACTCCAGGTAAGTTTGATCAGTTTGCTTCTTGAGGGTTCTGAACTTCTGGCGATAGGCTTCAGGTACTAACTCATATGCCCCAAGGATAGCATTTTTTGTTAGTTCATAATTTGATAAACTCTCATCTGGCAATAATGGAATAAACTTCATGGGCTTTTTCTATTAACCTTGTGAAGGTTTACCAGACTGATTCCTGGGATGGCGGGACTGATGTATGAGGTGAGATTGAGTCGGCTAGGATTATATCCGCTGGAGTTCAGATGAGTGAGGGGGGAATCTCATAGAAACCTATAAAATTCTAACAGGCCTTGACAGGGTAGATGCAGGATGTTCCCGATGGTGGGGGAGTCCAGAACCAGGGGTCATAGTCTAAGGATACGGGGTAAACCATTCAGGACTGAGATTAGGAGAAATTTCTTCACGTAGTGAGTGGTGAACCTGTGGAATTTGCTACCACAGAAAGCAGTTGAGGCCAAAACATTGTATGTTTTCAAGAAGGAATTAGATATAGCTCTTGGGTTTAAAGGGATCAAAGGATACGGGGTGAAAGCAAGAACAGTTTACTGAGTTGAATGATCAGCCATGATCATAATGAATGGCGGAGCAGGCTTGAAGGGCCAAATAGCCTACTCCTGCTCATATTTTCTATGTTTCTATGCATCATCAGAGTCCAAGCCTCAGCTGGCCACTTTCAGTGCCTTGCCAGTTTTTCAAAAGACACAAAAAATGCTTCCTTGTCTCCCTCATTGAAGTTTGGGATCAGTTGGGAAAGTTTTAACAATTCTGTATCCAGCCCTGAATTACGCTCCTCCATATTGGCCATGCTTTCACTGGGGTTACTCTGTCGTCCCCTAGTTAATTCAAGCCGCCTTAGCTCTGTCTCTTCACATTTCTTCTGGAAGGTTCTTTCTCTTTCTTTCTCCTGTCTTACTTGCTCTCTCTCCTCTCTTTTTCTTCACTTTCCTTCTTTCTCTCTCTCCCCCTCAAATTTAAGTTTCCTCTGTTCCAATTGTATCTTTGCTAGCAATACCCCATTGGAGTCTATTTCTAACCCTGTTTCTGCTTCTTCAGATTCAAGGGAAAAATGGTTGGCCACTAGCCTTAGGAGTTCAGACTTTCTAGCCTTGGCACAGACAGTGATCCCACACTGCTCAGCCATTTTCCTCAACTCCTCCATAGACAATGCTTTTAACTTCTCCCAAGTTACTTCACCCTGGCTTGAGGAGCTACTAGCTTCAGTCGCAGACATGTTAGTATTTTAGAACACACAACCACAAGAAAACCTGTATTGAAATCTTTTCTCTTTTTGTTTAGGATCAATTTGACTTCCCACTTCCAATTTCTTGTTTGTCTGTGGGTCAAATCCAGGACGCTAGCACCCAAATTTCTGTTACGACCAGGTGAGATAGGGGTCTAGGGGTTCCCGCTCAGCCTTTACCTGGTTTAACCACAACAGGGTTTAATTTTAAAACACTGAGTTTTTAGCTCCCCCTCAGTGAATCCTTGTTCACTGCTTTCCAATTGCAAGGCAAAGAAATCAAATCAGACAAGTTTTCTTAGATTTAAACAAGAAAGATGGAAGTTTAATAATCTTAAACCCTAATTTGGTTAAAGACTACGAATATGCAACACGTCCATGCTAGCATGCAAATGCGATAAACATACGCAGATAGAGACAGAAAAAGTAGAAAAAAATAAAGGGGAAAAGTTTGAGGCAATATCGGGGGCTGTAATTACAGTCCTTTAAGTTTGATGTGGAATCTTTGGTTGCCGGTAAGTCTTGCCGTTCATTGGGGCCCAATGCACACTTTAACTTGTTTCGGTGTAGGAGTCTTTTCTCTCGAGGTTCAAGCGACTTCAGTGGATCCAGAGATTTGTGAGAAAGTGAGAGTGCGCCAGCCAGGAGAGAGGCTGTCTTGTTCCAGGTTCAGTTACAATCTGCAGTTTGTCTTCAAACTGTCCTGTGAGCAAAATTCAAAACTCCAAGTTGGCCAGCAGGTTAGTCATGTGACTAACTGTTTAAACAAACTCCTGCTTTTGTGGATTCCAAAGCACTCGGTGGGGGGGGGGTGTAGTGCTGTCTCTTACACTGACAAGATGTCGATCACCATTGCCCAGACCAATCTGTTAATTGAATCAGTGAGCAATTCTTTTGTCTCTCCAAGCACTGTCTCTTAGTATACACATGTTTTTCCAGCAAAATGTCTGGTGATCTCTTTAAACAAGTCATTTCTTCACTCCAGCAAGTGTAAAATTAATGTTCATATGATAAAATTAATATGCCTCATTCTTGTCTTCATGACAATGAGGATAGGTTTAGGTTTGAGTTTTTAAACTTGTACGCACTGAACAGAAATGCTTCCAGTGGTGATTTATTGATTGATTGATTTGCATTGACTCTTGTGCTGCTGCTCCAGTGCCTTGTTCCATGGAATGACAGGATCTGCATATGCAGGCTCTTTTGACATACTGCATTCCTGTCCTGACTGCACTGATGGGGGAAGGTACTGGCAGAAGGGCAGATACCTTTGCACAGGAAGGGAGGGAAAATAAAGAGAATGTCGCCTTTAGTATTGTAGTGGGCACTGTGCTGAGACAGCAGTGCACATCCTATAGAGTGGTGCAGCACAGGCTCAATCTGCCAGTCCAACGAGTTACCAACATCAGCTGTATCATGCTGATTTGAGTCATTCTCTGGTCACTCAGGTTATACAGCTGTACAGTCCATTCAGGCACACATAATAGTGATGTGACACAACTTCGTCAAACCTGTATTCGTACATAGTCAAATACCTTGAATATGTGAGCTTTAAGGATATGATGTCCCAGCTCAATGGTCTGTTGGCGGTTCAATTTGCCTTCTTGACGAGAGAACCAAAATGCCAGTAATGTATGGCCACTCCTAAGTAGAAAAACAGAACCAATTTTAAAATCATGAATGTTGACACTCCTAACATAGATTAGAAACAAGAATACATTACTCTCAATATCGGTAGTCTCATTTCTTTCCAAAGAAGTTCTGCCTCCAAGTACAATACAGAAAAATGATACTAACCAGGAAAAAAAACACAGCCACCTTGCACACTGGCCCTTTAAAATATTGCAGCCTGGGTCGGTAGGTGAACCTTGATGACTGATATACTCACTGTCTGCACTTTCCTTGGTGCTGTAGGTAGCACAGCAGACAGATTGCAGGGATATGTGAATTTCAAGCTGTAATATACTGATGGGCTTTGCAAAGGAAGGAAGTGCTAGATGTGGAATTGATGAAGGTTTTTTTTTTGAGGTGGTGGTGGGGTGATGACTGCGGACTGGGATTGGTACTTGAACAAAAGATGTCATAAATGATGTTGGAAATTGGTGAAGCAGAGATAGCTGAGTATTCAGAAAATGGGTGGGGAATGAGCTTGTAAACGCTAGTGAGAAGAACCTTCTGCATGACGACCAAGAAGCAATCACTGTATGAGTAAGGTAAACCCCAACTTTACCTTGATCGATCAGGCCATACAAGGAAATCATATCTAAGTGGTGCTCCTGCTATATGATGGGCTTCCCTAAAGTTTTTCTGCTAAAGGAAGGGTGAAGAACTGAGCTTGAGTTCTACAGAAAACAGATTTGAAGTGATTTAAATTAAATTTTCAAGATTACAAAGGGTATTGACAACATTTATCTGGTCAAGTTATTTACTATGAATGCTTATTCAGTATATCACAGACTGATACATTTACTAAAAGAAAAACATAATTTAAGGCAATAACTTGAACACTGTGCTTTCAAGCGTTTTTGTGTATTACTCCAAATTGTTCGCACTAGCAGTGGCACACTTGTAAACGTCAGTACTTTACTCTAGTTCATAATACTCTCAAAATAGACCAAGTTTGGAAGGGAGCAATCTACAAGCCAACTCTACACTAAATGCATTCGCAGCTCAAATATGCAGCACTGACATCCTAGTGGGTTGTCAAACACAGGTTTACAAATTAGGATGCTAGAAGTAAAAAAGTGAATCAGGTGAAACTTTTACAAAGTCTGACAAATTTGTTGAATAAATTACTATCTAAGACAGCAATCAAATGGCATGCAAACTTGTTTCAGACAATTAAAGACAGAAAAAAGGGAAACTTAGTAAAAACTTATAACTACATTTTCTCCCTACAACCTGACAGATTGAAGAGGTAAGTTAAAACTACCAACCAACAAAAATAAAACTGACAGTGAGTAACTTCCTATGATATGAGAACTGCTGCTTGGAATGGCAAAAAAAAAAGAACCAACAGTCTGCCTTAGAGGCTGTGTTTTAACAAAGTGAATCATGACAATCCACTGCACAAATTTCTTAAAAGGAAAGTATCAACTAGAATGATACCTGGACTCCAATGGTTAAATTACAAGGACAGACTACACAAACTAGGGTTGCATTCCCTGGAATTTAGACGGTTAAGGGGTGATTTGATCTAAGTTTTCAAGATATCGAAGGGAACAGATAAGGCAGATAAAAAGAAACTATTTCTGCTGGTTGGAGGCACAGTCTAAAAATTAGGAACAGACCTTTCAGGAGTGAAATTAAGAGACACTTCTACACGCAAAGGTCAGTAGAAGTTTGGACCTCTCTTCTGCAAATGGTAATTGATGCTAAATCAATTATTCATTTTAAATCCAAGATCGATAGATTTTTGTTATCCCATAGGTATTAAGGGATATGAGACAAAGGTGGACAAAAGGTTGCAGATTAGCCATGATCTCGCTGAATGGCAGAACAGACTTGAGAGACTAAATGGCTTCCTCCTGTTCCTATGTTCTATTCTTGATGCTTACTGTAAGTGGGGTTGAAACACATATGAAACAACCTTGGATATGTACATCTCTGAAACCTGAGGTTTTGGGAAGGGTACTCACTTGAGCAACTTAACCAAAATAGAACTGGAAAAGAGTTGTACAAGGCATTGTGTTGTGCTTGAAAGTCATGAACTTCATCCTTTCTAAATGAGCAATAATCCGAGACTCCTAACTTCCTATTTATGTTTTAAAAATTCTCATCAACATCATAGGAGTTGTGGAGCTTTTACAGATAGAGAACTAACAATGTGGGGGCAATGATAATGAATTACAAATTATATCTGGCACCTGGTAATCTGTAAAAGCAAGTGCAATTCACACTTCTCCGACTTGAGTGCTTGATGCTGACAATGAACAATCAATCATCACCTTAATGATTTATTTTTCAGAAGCAACAAATTCTGTTAAACAATTTCCTTTCACCTTCAATCATGCAGATACAGCATATGCACCATGAAGAATCTTTTTACAGCTGCCTGCACAACTGCTGTGCAAGTCATAGGCATTAATGTTGCACTGCTGATTGCTTTCATTCTTGACAGTGGCAATTTTATTTGTAATTTAAGTTCTGTTGATTTTTTAAAATGGCAGATCATAACATATTTGATCCAGGACATAAGAAAATCAGAGATCTGTGATTATTAGATGCAAACTGTAATGACACTAATCCTTTCGCACAATTATAGGTAAGGCAAGTCATTTGTTAAATCAAGAACAGTTGTCGTTAAAATCACACTTCTCAAAAGCCAGATTGAAGTATGCCTGTGTTCCATCTCACCCCTCTGTCCTGTAATCCAGTAAGTGTAAAATTCTTGTCCTCAACTTCAAATCTCTGCATGCTCTTGTCCCATCTGATCTTTGCAGGCTCTTGCAGCCTATATTCCCTCTTGCATGCTTGGTTTCTTTGACTCTGGCCTTGTTTGCAAAATCCATACAACAGGAGCTTCAGCTGTATCCTACTCTCTGGAGCATCCTCCTGAATAAACAGCTCCGCCTCTCTACATCTTTAAAAACCAAGGGGTCAAGTCTCCTTTCTGGGTCGAGCAACTGTTTATTCATTTGTTTCCATTTGTGCCTTCAGACATTTTAATGTTAAAGATGCTATAGAAATGGAAGCTGCTGTTGTTGTGTATTACAGCAGCTTGCATTGTACAAATTTGTATTGTACTGATTTACAGAATTTAGTGCAGGTTCATCAGACAAGCAACGAACTCAGCTCCCCCATGTTGGGGAAACACATTTTTGAATATCATTGCTCTTTCCTACTCAGACTTTAGTACGGATTCTGACTGCTCTCTATTCTGACTTTAAAAGAGGAAAGGGTTTGCATTTCTATTGCGCCTTTTACAACTTCAGGAGATCCCAAAGCTTACAGCCCATGAAGCACTTTTGAAGTGTAGTCACTGTTGAAATGTGGTAGCCAAATTGCACACAGCAAGGTCTCACAAACAGCAATGAAATACATGAGCAGATTATCTTTTCTTTGGTGGTGTTGACTGAGGGATAAACATGGGCCAGGATAGCAGGAAAACTTGCATAGGATCTTTTACATCTACCTGAGAGGCAGACTGCGCCTTGATTTAACACCTCATCCAAAAGATGGCACCCCCGTCAGTGCAGTGCCCCCTCAGTACTGTACTGTGTTATAGGGCTGAATTTTACGCCGCCCAGCGGGTCAGATGATGGCGTGGGGGCGGCGTAAAATTGAGCGGGAGGCTCCAGGAGGCCTACCCGCCCCATTCCCGGTAATCTTTACAGCGGTCGGGCGGGGGGTGGGGGGGAAGGAAACGGCCCGTCCATCCGAGGCCAATCAAGGCCCTTAAGTGGCCACTTAACGGCCCTCGCCAGCCTCCATGGGCATTTTACCTGTGGCAAGCGGGCGTGCTGGGGGCATGAAAGGCCGCCCAGCAAAAGCTGACGGCCTTTCCACGCCCCGGGGGGGGGGGGGGGGTGGAAGACATGGCAGTCAGGCACAGGGTGCCCGATTGAGGTCCGCCCCTGCCTACCAACCCACCACGGGGACCCAAGACGCCCCCTCCCCACCAACGACCACTCTAGCTTCACCAGGGCATGACCGATCCCCCTGGTGAGGCATGCCCCTACTTACCCATTCTCCAGGGTCCATGGCACGGCTGGGCTGCAGTCCCGACCTTTGTGTCGGTGGCGAATTCCCGTCCGCCTAGGGTAAAATCCAGCCCATAAGATTTTTGTATTAAAAACTTAGAATGCTGTGTGTTTAAAAAGACTGAAAAAGGATTTTTCAGTGGACATTGACACCCTCAAATAGCTGAAATTTTTGGATGTTTTGAAAGCAAGCTAACTTTGTATACAAGGACAGGAAAGCAGGCAATTTCAAAGAAACCAACAAGGGGTTTGACCTCCTCAGAGCAACTCTTTGAATGACAAGGAAGACTCTATGTCTGGTCATGTGACCTCTTTAGGAAGGTTTTGCTTTCACTTTGGACACTTCAAAAAGCCAGAGAGTTGGACAAAGAGCAGGCATTTGAAATTTGATTTCTGACCTGCCTGGAGATCAGAGAGAAAGACCCCAAAAAAGTGTTACCTCTCTTTGTAAAAGAATCCTGCATCCCTTGAGAAGAAACCCTGTATTTCAAAGGTGGCAGGTTCCTATTACCTCCTGTCTCTGAGGAATCCCTGCATCGAGTCTGGTTCCTGTTGCCGCCTGTGATTTACGAAAACCTGAAATCTGAAGACATCTTCTACTGCTATCCTGCTGCTGTAAAACCTAAGACGACTTGCTGCTGCACTCCTGATGAAAGACTTAAGTGAAGCCTGTTGCAGTTGAATTGCCTTGATGCCTACCTATCACAGACTGTTCATCAACCTCGCCCGGAGATTATTCGGATCTGGGACACTTCACGAAACCGAAGAACTTCCTACCAGAACGTGACAACCTAAGTTATTTTATTATTCTTTCATTCCTATGAAACAGCTGTAAACCAAATAATCCGTTTCCCCCGGTTAATCTTCTTTTTAAAAATGTATGTCTGTGTGCATGAGGGCGATGGAAATAAGGAGCTTTTCATATATAGAGTTATCCTTATTGGTTATGACTTGTTTTTATAATCAATCATTAATGCTGTTGCTGATTAAAGAAACCTGGGTGGTGTGCTTTATTCTGGGCGACAAATAGAGTATATAATTGGCGTTTTTTCGGTAGGTGAGAAAATTAATTGATATGCTGTGACACGTGGAGAAGTGGGGCTGAATTAACAGTGTACTCCTCCCGTCTCGGTCACAACAACTGACATCTCAGCCTAGATTATGTGCTCAAGTCTCTGGAGTGGGACTTGAACCCATGACCTTCTGGATCTGAGGTGACAGTGGTACCACTGAGCCAAAATTAACACTTGAGTATTAGCTCTCATTATTTTGTCTCTGACTTTAGTTCTGGCTTTCATTGCTCTCTCTGGTACAGGCTCTCACGGTGCGCTCTCTCTCTCTACTATGGCCGCTCATTGTGCTCTCTTTCTCTCCAGCATTGGTTCTCATTGCACTCACTCTCTAACTTTTGCTGCTCACTCTGTCTAGATGAGTGTATCGGCTCCTAACTACTTTCTGAAACTTGACTGTTTAGTTCAGTTCCAATTTCCACAACTTTGCTTTTTCCTATTTATGCTATTTCTAGAATATATAATGCTTCTCAGGCTAGGTTATGGGATGTTAATTAAGCAGTATTTAAGAAACAATTAAACAGTCTTAAAAATACCCAGCAAGTTCCATGCTGAGGTTACGAGAGAGGAGAGTATTGCTTTTGCAAGAGTGAATTAGAACTATTTATTTTGAAAATGGAGAAGTTTTGTTTTGGTTCATAACATTCTCATGTCAGCTGCATCTACTTGCTTAATGTCTGAAGATACCCCACCAATAATATTAAACATGAATCTTATGGTATCTGAACTGCTGTAAATTTTGGATACATTCCAACTAATTCCTGCAATTTGGAGCAGACACAGAAATTATGGTCCAGTGCACCCTAGTCAATACTACACTTCCAAGAATAACTCTCACTGGATATCACAGCCATCTTCAGACTTACTCTAGAAACAGTGATATACTCCCAATAGCTCTTATATGCCTTCTTTTCCAGACACTGCTTGTGGCATAGTGGTATTATCACTGGACTAGTAACCCAGGGTATTACTCTGAAGATATGGGTTCGAATCCCACCACAGCAGAAGGTGGAATTTGAATTTAATTAATAAATCTGGAATTAAAAAGCAAGTCTAATGATGGCCATCAAACCATTGTCGGTTGTTGTAAAAACCCATCTGGTTCACTAATGTCCTTCAGGGAAGGAAATCTGCTGTCCTTACCTGGTCTGGCCTACATGCGACTCCAGACCCACAGCAATGTGGTTAACTCTTACATGCCCTCTGAAATGGCCTAGCAAGCCACTCAGTTGTACCTAACCGCTACAAAGTCAATAAAAAGGAATGAAACCAGACGGACCACCCGGCATCGACCTAGGCATTGGAAACAACAACGGCAAACCCAGCCCTGTCGACCCAGCAAAGTTCTCCTTACTAATATCTTGGGGCTTGTGCCAAAGTTGGGAAAGCTGTCCCACAGACTAGTCAAGCAACAGCCTGACATAGTCATACTCACGGAATCATACCTTACAGACAATGTCCCAGAAACTGCAATCACTATCGCTGCAGAGGTTGCGTGACAGTGGTATACAATAGGGAGGGAGTCGACCTGGGAGTCTTAAACATCGACTCCGGACCCCATGAAGTCTCATGGCATCAGGTCAAACATGGGTAAGGAAACCACTCCCTCAGCTGATGTGGCAGTACTCCTCCATGTTGAACAGCACTTGGAGGAAGCACTGAGGGGGCAAGGGCACAAAATGTTACTAGGTGGGGGACTTCAATGTCCATCACTAAGAGTGGCTCGGTAGCACCACTACTGACCGAGCTGGCCGAGTACTAATGGACATAGCTGCTAGACTGGGTCTGTGGCAGGTGGTGGGGTAACCAACATGAGGAAGAAACACACTTGACCTTGTCCTCACCAATCTGCCTGCCGCAGATGCTTCTGTCCATGACTGTATTGGTACGAGTGACCACCACACAGTCCTTGTGGAGACGAGGTCCCACCTTCACATTGAGGATACTGTCCTTTGTGTTGTGTGGCACTATCACCGTGCTAAATGGGATAGATTTCAAACAGATCTAGCAATGCAAGACTGGGCATCCATGAGGTGCTGTGGGCCATCAACAGCAGCAGAATTGTACTCAACCACTATCTGTAATCTCATGACCCCGCATATCCCCCACTCTACTATTACCACCAAGCAAGGAGACCAACCCTGGTTCCATGAAGAGTGCAGGAGGGCATGCCAGGAGCAGCACCAGTCATACCTCAAAATGAGGGGTCAACCTGGTGAAGCTACAACCCAGGACTACTTGCATGCCAAACTGGGTATAAGCAGCATGCAGTAGACGGAGCTAAGCAATCCCATAACCAACGGATCAGATCTAAGCTCTGCAGTCCTGCCACATCCAGCCGTGAATGGTGGTAGACAATTAAACAACTAACTGGAGGAGGTGGCTCCACAAATATCCCCATCCTCAATGATGGGGGAGCCCAGCACATCAGTGCAAAAGATAAGGCAGAAGCATTTGCAACGATCTTCAGCCAGAAGTGCTGAGCTGATGATCCATCAGCCAATTCGATTCACTCCACGTGATATCAAGAAACGACTGAAGGCACTGGATACTGCAAAAGCTATGGGTCCTGACAATATTCCAGCAATAGTACTGAAGACCTGTGCTCCAGAACTTGCCGCACCCCTAGCCAAGCTGTTACAGTACAGCTACAACACTGGCATCTACCCAGCAATGTGGAAAGTTGCCCAGGTATGTCCTGTACACAAAAAGCAGGACAAGTCCCACCCGGCCAATTACCGCCCCATCAGTCTACTCTCAATCAGCAGCAAAATGATGGAAGGTATCATCAACAGTGCCATCAAGCAGCACTTGCTTAGCAATAACCTGCTCAGTGATACTCAGTTTGGGTTGCAACAGAGCCACTCAGCACCTGATCTCATTACAGCCTTGGTTCAAACATGGACAAAAGAGCTGAACTCAAGGGGTGAGGTGAGAGTGACTGCCCTCGACATCAAGGCAGCATTTGACCGAGTATGGCATCAAGGAGCCCTAGCAAAACTGGAGTCAATGGGAATCGGGGAAAACTCTCTGCTGGTTAGAGTCATACCGAGCGCAAAGGAAGATGGCTCTGGTTGTTGGAGGTCAATCAGCTGAGCTCCAGGAGATCACTGCAGGAGTTCCTCAGGGTAGTGTCCTGGGCCCAACCATCTTCAGCTGCTTCATCAATGACTTTCCTTCAATCATAAGGTCAGAAGTGGGGGTGTTCGCTGATGATTGCACAATGTTCAGCACCATTCGCGACTCCTCAAATACTGAAGCAGTCCGTGTAGAAATTCAGCAAGACCTGGACAATATCCAAGCTTGGGCTGATAAGCGGCAAGTAACATTTGCGCCACACAAGTGCCAGGCAATGACCATCTCCAACAAGAGAGAATCTAACCATTGCCCTTTGACATTCAATGGCATTACCATCGCTGAATCCCCCACGAATCAACATCCTAGGGGCTACCATTGACCAGATACTGAACTGGAGTAGCCATATAAATACCGTGGCTACAAAAGCAGGTCAGAGGCTAGGAATCCTGTGGCAAGTAACTCACCTCCTGACTCCCCAAAGCCTGTCCACCATCTACAAGGCACAAGTCAGGAGTGTGATGGAATACTCTCCACTTGCCTGGATGGGTGCAGCTCCAACAACACTCAAGAAGCTCGACACCATCCAGGACAAAGCAGCCCATTTGATTGGCACACCATGCACAAACATTCACTCCCTCCACCACCGACGCACAGTGGAAGCAGTGTGTACCATCTACAAGATGCATTGCAGTAACGTACCAAGGCTCCTTAGACAAACCCACAACCTCTACCACCACGAAGGACAAGAGCAGCAGATGCATGGGAACATCACCACCTGCAAGTTCCCATCCAAATCACACACCATCCTGACTTGGAACTATATCGCCGTTCCTTCACTGTCGCTGGGTTAAAATCCTGGAACTCTCTTCCTAACAGCACTGTGGGTGTACCTACCCCAAATGGACTGCAGCGGTTCAAGAAGGCAGCTCACCACCACCTTCTCAAGGGCAATTAGGGATGGGCAATAAGTGCTGGCATAGCCAGCGGCGCCCACATCCCATGAATGAATATTAAAAAAACCTCTTCCACAAGGACCCAAAACCCTCGATATGGTTTTGAGAACAAGATTATATATATATATAGATCAGAGTTGTCCAACATACGGCCCATGGGCCAGGATCCGGCCTGCCAAAGGTTTCTATCCGGCCCGCAGGTGTAAACTGTAGCCAAGGCCATTCCTCATCCTTGCCAGCGCTCCGTAATTGGAGATGGGAAATTTCCCTTTGTTGTCTTCTTGCAGAGCAGCCTTTTTAAAAACGTCATGCTGTCAGTTTCACAGCTGTTGAAGCTGGAACATGCTTCCCAACTTTGACAGATTCGGGGTTTTCTGACTTTTTCAAAACTCAGCATGATGTTTTGAAAAAACTGACCAACCACAAAGCTGCTGTGCTGAGCACTCCCATTCAGTGCAATTGTCAGAGAGAGGGAGGGAGAGAGAGTGGAGGGTGGCCAAAACAAAGAGAGAGAGGGAGGAACGGAGAGAGAAAGGGGGGGGGGGGGGGGGAGAAACGGAGAGAGAGAGAGAGGGAGGAACAGAGAGAGAGAGAGAGAGGGAGGAACAGAGAGAGAGAGAGAGGGGGGTAACGGAGAGAGCGGGGGGGTAACGGAGAGAGGGGGGGGAAAGTAGAGGGGGGGGAAGTAGAGGGGGGGGGAAAGTAGAGGGGGGGAAAGTAGAGGGGGGGAAAGTAGAGGGGGGGAAAGTAGAGGGGGGGGAAAGTAGAGGGGGGGAAAGTAGAGGGGGGGGAAAGTAGAGGGGGGGAAAGTAGAGGGGGGGGAAAGTAGAGGGGGGGGAAAGTAGAGGGGGGGAAAGTAGAGGGGGGGGAAAGGTAGGGGGGGGGAAAGGTAGAGGGGGGGGAAAGGTAGAGGGGGGGAAAGGTAGAGGGGGGGAAAGGTAGAGGGGGGGAAAGGTAGAGGGGGGGGAAAGGTAGAGGGGGGGGAAAGTAGAGGGGGGGAAAGTAGAGGGGGGGGAAAGTAGAGGGGGGGGAAAGTAGAGGGGGGGGAAAGTAGAGGGGGGGAAAGTAGAGGGGGGGAAAGTAGAGGGGGGGGAAAGTAGAGGGGGGGGAAAGTAGAGGGGGGGGAAAGTAGAGGGGGGGGAAAGTAGAGGGGGGGGAAAGTAGAGGGGGGGGAAGTAGAGGGGGGGGAAGTAGAGGGGGGGAAAGTAGAGGGGGGGAAAGTAGAGGGGGGGAAAGTAGAGGGGGGGAAAGTAGAGGGGGGGAAAGTAGAGGGGGGGAAAGGTAGAGGGGGGGGAAAGGTAGAGGGGGGGAAAGGTAGAGGGGGGGAAAGGTAGAGGGGGGGAAAGGTAGAGGGGGGGGAAGTAGAGGGGGGGGAAAGTAGAGGGGGGGGAAAGTAGAGGGGGGGGGAAAGTAGAGGGGGGGGAAAGTAGAGGGGGGGGAAAGTAGAGGGGGGGGAAAGTAGAGGGGGGGGAAAGTAGAGGGGGGGAAAGTAGAGGGGGGGAAAGTAGAGGGGGGGGGGAAAGTAGAGGGGGGGGAAAGTAGAGGGGGGGGAAAGTAGAGGGGGGGGGAAAGTAGAGGGGGGGGAAAGTAGAGGGGGGGGAAAGTAGAGAGGGGGGAACAGAGAGAGAGGGGGGAACAGAGAGAGAGGGGGGAACAGAGAGAGAGGGGGGGAACAGAGAGAGAGGGGGGGAACAGAGAGAGAGGGGGGGAACAGAGAGAGAGGGGGGGAACAGAGAGAGAGGGGGGGGAACAGAGAGAGGGGGGGGAACAGAGAGAGAGGGGGGGAACAGAGAGAGAGGGGGGGAACAGAGAGAGAGGGGGGGAACAGAGAGAGAGGGGGGGAACAGAGAGAGAGGGGGGGAACAGAGAGAGAGGGGGGGAACAGAGAGAGAGGGGGGGAACAGAGAGAGAGGGGGGGAACAGAGAGAGAGGGGGGGAACAGAGAGAGAGGGGGGGAACAGAGAGAGAGGGGGGGAACAGAGAGAGAGGGGGGGAACAGAGAGAGAGGGGGGGAACAGAGAGAGAGGGGGGGAACAGAGAGAGAGGGGGGGAACAGAGAGAGAGGGGGGGAACAGAGAGAGAGGGGGGGAACAGAGAGAGAGGGGGGGAACAGAGAGAGAGGGGGGGAACAGAGAGAGAGGGGGGGAACAGAGAGAGAGGGGGGAACAGAGAGAGAGAGGGGGGAACAGAGAGAGAGAGGGGGGAACAGAGAGAGAGAGGGGGGGAACAGAGAGAGAGAGGGGGGAACAGAGAGAGAGAGGGGGGAACAGAGAGAGAGAGGGGGGAACAGAGAGAGAGAGGGGGGGAACAGAGAGAGAGAGGGGGGGAACAGAGAGAGAGAGGGGGGGAACAGAGAGAGAGAGGGGGGGAACAGAGAGAGAGAGGGGGGGAACAGAGAGAGAGAGGGGGGGAACAGAGAGAGAGAGGGGGGGAACAGAGAGAGAGAGGGGGGGAACAGAGAGAGAGAGGGGGGGAACAGAGAGAGAGAGGGGGGGAACAGAGAGAGAGAGGGGGGGAACACAGAGAGAGAGGGGGGGAACAGAGAGAGAGAGGGGGGGAACACAGAGAGAGAGGGGGGGAACAGAGAGAGAGAGGGGGGGAACAGAGAGAGAGAGGGGGGGAACAGAGAGAGAGAGGGGGGGAACAGAGAGAGAGAGGGGGAACAGAGAGAGAGAGGGGGAACAGAGAGAGAGGGGGGAACAGAGAGAGAGGGGGGAACAGAGAGAGAGGGGGGAACAGAGAGAGAGGGGGGAACAGAGAGAGAGGGGGGAACAGAGAGAGAGGGGGGAACAGAGAGAGAGAGGGGGAACAGAGAGAGAGAGGGGGAACAGAGAGAGAGGGGGGGAACAGAGAGAGAGGGGGAACAGAGAGAGAGGGGGGAACAGAGAGAGAGGGGGGAACAGAGAGAGAGGGGGGAAGAGAGAGAGAGGGGGGAACAGAGCGAGAGGGGGGAACAGAGCGAGAGGGGGGAACAGAGAGAGAGAGGGGAACAGCGAGAGGGGAAGAGATGGGGAAACAAGGAAAGAGAGGGGGGGAAACAGGAAAGAGAGGGGGGAACAAAGAGGAGGGGGACAGAGAGAGAGGAGGGGAAACAGAGAGGCAGAGGGGAAAACAGAAAGAGGGGAAGAGATAGAGAAGGAACAAGGAGAGAGAAGGAACAAGGAGAGGGGAACAGAGAGAGAGAGGAGGAGAGAGGGGGGAGAGAGAGGGGGGAGAGAGAGGGGGGAGAGAGAGGGGGGAAAGAGAGGGGGGAAAGAGAGGGGGGAAAGAGAGGGGGGAAAGAGAGGGGGTAAACAAAGAGAGAGAGAAAAAGAACAGAGGGAGAGGGGAAAACAGTGAGGGGGGAACACAGAGAGGGGGCGGGGGGCGGGGGGGGGGGACCAGCACAGAGGGAGGGGAACGTAGGGAGAGAGAAAGGCAGACAGGGAGAGAGAGAGAGAGGTCGAGATCAAGATTACTCCTGACAGATGGATATCTATCCACAATATCCTGCATCGTTACATCAAGTGTGCGGGCAGAGACTGACTACTTATGCAAGCAAAAACAATGCCAGGTATGTCACTAAATCAGTTTTCAATATAGTGACGAGAAAGTAAGTCAATAAATTAGTCTTCTCATTTAAAGCTTCTTCACAAAAATGCATATTTTTTGTTTTTATTAGTAAGATGAATTTTTAATGCCTTTATCATTTGAAATTTGCTCACCAGCCCTCCGGGCCGAGCAAAAATCATAATGCAGCCCTCTGCCCGAAAAGGTTGGACAACCTGATATAGATGATGTGGAAAATTATAGCACAGAGACAGGTCATTCAGTTCAACTGGTCTGTGCCAGTGTTAATGCTCCACACGAGCCTTCTTCCGCGACTCTTCATCTAATCTCATCAGCAATATCTAGATGAAAGATTGAAGCATCCCCATCATGTGACTGCAGAGCTCCTAATGAAACCCTGCAGCAAATCGTGGAACACTGCCTTCGGAGGAAATTTGCAGGCAGCCTAAAAGATATCCACTTAAGACATCCATACTGTTACACTGGAAGCTTTAGCTTGGATATCTGACTTAAATATCGATATTTGATTTGTTTCTGCTACTACCATATGAAGAAGTATATCCCTCTATTCCTTCCTCCATGTACTTATCTAGCTTCCTCTTAAATGTTACTTGTTTTTTTGAAACTACAATTTCCCACCAAAATAAGCAAAACATTTAGGATTTTGTTACTGTAGAAACAGTATGCCTCATTTGTAATTATTACATTTCAACCTTTACTCGCCAACTGCTTGTATTTATTTATTTTGAGTAAGTATTAAACTCCAGAGTATACATTTATTCATACACAAAAGTATTTGTATCCACTTATTTTCTAAAAATTATACATTTCTATAAACTGAATGTTCTTACTCCAGAGCATTACTCTCTGGTTCTTCTGAAGCTCCATATTCACTATCCTTCAAGCTTTCATGAAAGTTTCATTGCATTTTCTCACTTTAATTCGAAAGCTCCGATTTAACCTAACCCGCCCTGAGGGAACACCCACTCGACAGCTCGCCCGTCTCCATTGGCTTCAGTGACAAGGTAAAATGGCTGTTCGACCCAACCCTTTCCTGTTCCTTCTTGGGTGGGTGATTAAAATTAGAGCTGAATTGTTTCTTGCTTAGGTCTTCATAACTGTGGAGGTTCTTTTCCTCCCTCCTACAATAGCTTCCTGATCAACTTGAGCTTCCATTTTCTACTGATACATGCCAGTTTGAAAATGAACAAAAGTTGGCGAACAACTGCAAAACTCAACTCAAACTGACAACTCAAAGAACTATGAATATAGACCTCTGACATATAATTACAAACAGAGCAATGCAGCGTGCACTTAACTTATGCCACATGTACACCCAACAAATAATCGCTTCTATGGTTGGAAAAGAATAACATTTATGAAAAATGTGTAATTGAGAATGCTAATAAATTTATATAGAAATTACAACACAGAAACAGCTCATGGGACCCAACCTGTTGTCTGTTGAAAGTGCAAATTTTGTTTCCGACTGAGCCAGGAACATGCTCCTGCCTAGATATCTTTGGCTGACTATGTAGCATTTTGGGCTCCGCCACGATAATTCTGCCTTTGAAGCCAAAAAGAAGTTAGCTTGGAAGGCTTACAAATATTTTAAATGTGAAGGAAAAGTACAAAACTCCATTCCGTTTATTGGAATTTCATCCAGACATACCACTTTGTTTTTTGCCATTCTTAATTTGATTCTAACTATAGAGTATATAAATACACAGAGAAAGTAGAAGTAGGCAGTACAGATTTCAAAAGACATGACTGCATTTGACAAACCACTTTGAATTCTTTGAAGAGGTAACAGACATGGTAATGGGGGAAATGCAGTAGATGTAGTGTCTACGGAGATTGTCAGAGAAGATGAAGGGATATAACATTGCAGAGGCTGGGTGAGATAGCAAACTGGATTAAAAAATGTTTAGAATGCAGAAATTAGAGCAGTTTTTCAGTGTTGGAAGTGGGTATCAATGCCCCACATGATTCAGTTCTGGATACACTTTTGTTCACTGTGTATATCAATAATTTGGATATAGGCCGAAGGAAAATGGTGTTGACATGTGCAGCTGATACCCTAACAGAAGGTATAGTTCTTTTCTTTAGAAGGCCAAAGAAAACTGCAATGGGTAAAACAAAAGATCAGTTAGAGGTGTTCAAAAATAGAATTTAATATGATACAGAATCACTTATTATATCCCTAAGGGGCAAAAGATCTAACTGCCAAAAAAGCCATGGATGACTGAAGATAAAGAGACAATATAAAACTAAAAGAAAAAGCATACAGCAATGCACAAAATAGCACAGATCCTGGCAAATGGGAAAGATACAAAGAACAGCAAACGGTGACAAAACAGATAGCAACAGCTACAAAAAGGGAGTATGAAAAGAAACTTGCAAGGTGTATCAACAAATGTTTGTCCTATTGTATTATGAAAAAGAGGGTGGTCAGAAGCATGTGGACCCCTTGAGAACTGATACTATCAACGAATGTAAGGAAATTAAGGACATGTTGAATAATTAGTTTGCATTGGTATTTACAGTAGAGGAAGATGTCAGCATGTCGGAAATCCCAAGGAAACTAATATTGAATCAGGAACAGGGACTCATCAGTTTAACGTTAGCAAAATAACAGTTATGAAAATAGTGGCACGAAAGAATGACAAATCTCCAAGACCAGATGGTTTCCATCCCAGGGCTTTAAAAGAAGTAGTTGAGAACATTGCAAATGCCCTAACTATATTCTTCCAAAGTTCTCTCAATTCGGTAAGAGTTCTTTTAGATTGGAAAACTGCGCATGCCACTCCACTATGTAAGACAGGAAAACAAGGGAACTATAGGCCAATTAGTCTAACATCCAGTGTAAGGAAATTATTAAAGTCTAACCTTGAAATTTTTCAGTTCATCAAAAACAGCCAGCATAGATTTGTAAGTAGGTCATGCCTGACGAACCTGATTGAATTTCGAAAAATGTAATGAAAGTAGTGGACAGGGGAATGTCAATGAATGTTATTTACAGGGACTTCCAGAAGGCACTTGATAAAGTCCCTCACAAGAGACGATTAGTTCTTGAAAGTTGAAGTTCATGGAATTGAAAGCAAATTATTGATCTGGTTAGGAAATTGGCTGATTGTCGGAAACGAGAGTAAGAATAATGGGCAGATAGTCTTGTTGGCAGGATATGCAAAGGGCTATTGATAAAATGGGGAATGGGTTAAAAGGGGAATGATTGACTGCAATGTCAGCAAGTGTGAATTGATGTATTTTGATAATAAAAATTAACTGCAGTAATTATGCTCACTCATGAATGAATATTGGCTCAGGACTGTAGAAGAGCAGATGGACCTGTGGGTATAGGTTCAAAGGACATTAAAGGTAGTGCCTCAGGTTAATGAGGCTGTAAAAAGAATTCTAGGTTTTATCTCAAGGGATACAAAATATAAAAGCCAAGAAGTAATGATGAGTTAATATAAAATCTTAATACGAACTTAGTTAGAGTAATGCGTACGGTACTGGGCTCCACGCTATAGGAAAGATACTGAAGCTTGAGAGAGGGAGGAACACAGAGTCACCAGGATGCTGCCTGGTATGGGAAAATACAAATGCAAAGAAAGACTTCGAAAGTTGGGTCTTTTGTTAGAACAACTGGGATTATAAGTGATATAGTCTTTAAAATTATGAAAGGATGGGACAGAGTGGATAAAAGCACATTGTTTAGTTTAGTTTAGTTTAGAGATACAGCACTGAAACAGGCCCTTCGGCCCACCGAGTCTGTGCCGACCATCAACCACCCATTTATACTAATCCTACACTAATCCCATATTCCTATCACATCCCCACCTGTCCCTATATATTTCCCTACCACCTACCTATACTAGGGGCAATTTATAATGGCCAATTAACCTATCAACCTGCAAGTCTTTGGCATGTGGGAGGAAACCGGAGCACCCGGAGGAAACCCACGCAGACACAGGGAGAACTTGCAAACTCCGCACAGGCAGTACCCAGAATCGAACCCGGGTCCCTGGAGCTGTGAGGCTGCGGTGCTAACCACTGCGCCACTGTGCCGCCCCGTGTTTCCAGTTGTTGAGGATTCTAGAAGGAGGGGCAAGATACAAGGTAGTTATCAGAAAAGGAAGAATGTGCTGGGCTACAGGGAGAAGGCGGGATTTGGCACTAGGTGAATTGCTCATTCTGAGAGCCCGGTGCTGACAAAATTGGCTGAATGGCTTCCTGCTGTGCCGTAACAGTCATATGTGATTAAGAATACAGGACAGGAAAACTTCTTTGCATAGAGAGTTGTCAGGCTGTAGGATTCATTTGTGATCGAGACAGAAACCATGTCAACATTCAAAATTAGATTGGACAGGTGAATGAAGGTAAAGGAATTGAGGAACATTGGAATAGGGTGGGTAAATGTAATTAGAACTATTTGCTAGCACGAACTGATTGGTCTGAATGTGCCATTTCTGTGTTCTTCTATGTATTCCTATGTATAACTTGTTCCTAACAATCCACATCATCAGTGTTTTGATTCCATTAATCAGCAAAAAAATTGAACTGAACTAGATCTGGGACAAACGTGCATACTGTCATTACACTTGGGAGCTGCTTCCTCCGATTCAGTACATATTGTTGGGAAAAGAACAGGTTTAGCACAGTGCAATCCAGTCTATTTTTTAGCAACAATAACTCAAATTTCAGATTGTGATGAACTCAAGCTGTGAAATTCCTGCAACATTTTTCACTCCATTTCTCTCATTTTTTTGTAAATACCTTCTGCTGATGGATCCCATCAGAACTGTGCGAATTACAGAGGGTAATTCATAAAATGCTGCAAGTTGAAGTTCCACTTTCACTTAAATATCTCTAGCTGAACTTGGGGGTCATCTGATGTGGCAACCCACAACTGAGTTTGAGTAGCTCATAAAGAAACCATGGCACAATACAGAGCTGCAAATCTACCTTGATGTTCACCCGCAAATGTTTTCAACAGGCATTGGGTCCAAAACACCTACTTCCATGAAACTATGGACAGATTGCATCTGTGGCTTTATTAAGTAACCTTAGACCATTAGCAAGTTAAAGAAAATTTCTATTTGCCTGGAACTGACTTTTAAAAAAATCCAACTCACCAGTGAAATAAATAACAGTAATAAAGCTATTCAAACATTAAACTCCATATTTAAATGTTCATCCTAAGCAAACACTAAAAATTCAAAAAATATTATTTCTGTTTGCCCTCTATTTGTTTACTTATTCTCTTTCTAGACAGAGAGGAAAGAGACAAAAAGAAAGAGGAAAAGAGAGCAAGAAAGAAAGAAAATGGAAAGAGAACAAGACCTTTTATGCAGTTTAACATGTCATTTGAGAGATGGCACTTCTGACAGTAAAGTACTTCTCGCGACTGCACTGGTGTGTTTTCTCCTTCTCCCATTCTGCCCAGGTCACAAAGCAAATGCAGCCATGGTGAATGATGGGGTGATTCTGCAAAAGGGCATTTCAATCTTCGAATTCTCCTTTTCAAACAGAGAAACAGGCACAGCATCCAAACATAGATGGATGGCTGGCAAGTATGTCCACTTAGAGTCATAGAGAGATACAGCACTGAAACAGGCCCTTAGGTCCACCGAGTCTGTGCCAACCAACAACCACCCATTTATACTAATCCTACATTAATCCCATATTCCCTACCACATCCCCACCTTCCCTCAATTCTCCTACCACCTAACTACATTAGGGGCAATTTACCATGGCCAATTTACCTATCAACCTGCAAGTCTTTGGCTGTGGAAGGAAACCGGAGCACCTGGCGGAAACCCACGCAGTCACAGGGAGAACTTGCAAACTCCGCACAGGCAGTACCCAGAACTGAACCCAGGTCGCTGGAGCTGTGAGGCTGCGGTGCTAACCACTGCTCCGCCCTTCTGTGATGATATGCACAATGAGTAATTTAAAAGAAAGCAAGAGCAGCTGATCTTGTTACATTAAAACCAGAAAATGTTAAACATATGCAGAAAGTCAAGTAACATTGGAAAGAAAATGGTAAGTTAATATTTCATAGGACCCTTTGGTAGGCTGTTCACACTGTTGTGCATCTCCAGGATTTTCTATTTTTATTTCAGTTTTCCTTTTTAGATTAAACGGGAAGGGGCGGAAGTGGAAGAAAGAGGACAGCAAACCAAATCAAGCAGACACTTCTGTCTTCAGCCTCCCACTCAAAGAAACTGCTCGATCCTGAGATACAGCTGGTTGATTGTTAGTGGTAACTGCATGTCAATCATTTCTTCCATGTGTTATGAACACTGGACTTTGTAGTATGATTATGTTTTAAAAACTCTAATTTTTGATGCAGTGTAAAAAGGATTCAGAGGAGACTGTGACCTCACATCAAGTCTGCCTGGAAACAACCAGGGGTCTTGGTTAGCATGCAAACAAGGAACCCAGATCAAAGACTGTTCTGAAAACAGAGTACATGGTTGTAATACCTGAGAGACAATGGGTTTCACTCTCCCAGACTCTCAGATTGTAAACAGGGAGCCAGTGTTATGACCTCAGTGAGAACACTGATGTTAATAAATACAAGATATGAACCCCTAGACCAATTTAAAGAATTACACAAGATTTCACGTTTTAAGACTTTAATTATAACAACTAAACGAAAAGAAATCTCCATTAACTAAACAGCATGTTGTAAGTAGTTGATATCCCAAATTACAGAGAAAGGTATTTTCTTTCCTTATTAAAATACTTGAAAACCTCACACCACACTTATGTTTCACAGGAGGCGGCGGTGGCATAGTGGTATTGTCACTGGACTAGTAACCCAGAGACCCAGGGTATTGCTCTGGGGACATGGGTTCAAATCCCACCACAGCAGAAGGTGGAATTTGAATTCAATTAATAAATCTGGAATTAAAAAGCTAGTCTAATGATGACATGAAACCATTGTCGATTGTTGTAAAAACCCATCTGGATCACTAATGTCCTTTAGAGAAGGAAATCTGCATCCTTACCTGGTCTGGCCCACATGTGACTCCAAACCCACAGCAATGTGGTTAACTCTTACATGCTCTCTGAAATGGCCTAACAAGCAACAAAAACCGGACGGACCAACCAGCATCTAGGCACCGGAAACGACAACGGCAAACCCAGCCCTGTCGACCCTGCAAAATCCTCCTTACTAACATCTGGGGGCTTGTACCAAAGTTGGGAGAGCTGTCCCACAGACTAGTCAAGTAACAACCTGACATAGTCATACTCAATGTTCCAGACACCGCCATCGCCATCCCCGGGTATGTCCTGTCATACCGGCAGGACAGACCCACCAGAGGTGGCGGGACAGTGGTATACAGTAGGGAGGGAGCTGCCCTGGGAGTCCTCAACAGTGACTCCGGACCCCATGAGGTCTCATGGCATCAGGTCAAACATGGACAAGGAAACCTCCTGCTGATTAACACCTACCGCAATCCCTCAGCTGATGAATAATGTACTCCTCCATGTTGAACAGCACTTGGAGGAAGCACTGAGGGTGGCAAGGGCACAGAATGTACTCTGGGTGGGGGACTTCAATGTCCATCACCAACAGTGGCTCGGTGGCACCACTACTGACCGAGCTGGCAGAGTCCTAAAGGACATATCTGCTAAACCGGGTATGCGGCAGGTGGTGAGGGGAAAACATACTTGACCTGGTCCTCACCAATCTGCCTACCGCAGATGCATCTGCCCATAATAGTATTGGTAGGTGTGATCACCGCACAGTCCTTGTGGAGACAAAGTCCCGGCCTTTACATTGAGGATACCCTCCTTCGTGTTGTGTGGCACTATCACCGTGCGAAATGGGATAGATTTCCAACAGTTCCAGCAATGCAAAACTGGGCATCCATGAGGTGCTGTGGCCATCAGCAGCAGCAGAATTTAACTCAACCACAATCTGTAACCTCATGGTCCCGCATATCCCCCACTCTACCATTACCATCAAGCCAGGAGACCAACCCTGGTTCAATGAAGAGTGCAGGAGGGCATGCCAGGAGCAGCAACAGGCATACCTCAAAATGAGGGGTCAACCTGGTGAAGCTACAACCCAGGACTACTTGCATGCCAAACCTGGCATAAGCAGCATGCAGTAGACAGAGCTAAGCGATCCCATAACCAACGGATCAGATCTAAGCTCTGCAGTCCTTCCACATCCAGCCGTGAATGGTGGTGGACAATTAAACAACTAACTGGAGGAGGTGGCTCCACAAATATTCCCATCTTCAATGATGGGGCAGCCCAGCACATCAGTGCGAAAGATAAGGCTGACAATATTCCAGCAATAGTACTGAAGACCTGTGCTCCAGAACTTGCCGCGCCCCTAGCCAAGCTGTTCCAGTACAGCTACAACACTGGCATCTAGCTGGCAATGTGGAAAATTGCCCAGGTATGTCCTGTACACAAAAAGCAGGAAAAGTCCAACCCGGCCAATTACCGCCCCATCAGCTTACTCTCAATCATCAGTAAAGTGACGGAAGGTGTCATCAACAGTGCCATCAAGCAGTACTTGCTTAGCAATAACCTGCTCAGTGACGCTCAGCTTGGGTTCTGCCAGGGCCACTCAGCTCCTGACCTCATTACAGCCTTGGTTCAAACATAGACAAAAGAGCTGAACTCAAGAGGTGAGGTGAGAGTGACTGCCCTTGATGTCAAGGCAGCATTTGGCCGGGTATGACATCAAGGAGCCCTTGCAAAACTAAGGTCAATGGGAATCAGGGGGAAAACCCTCCGCTGGCTGGAGTAATCCCTAGCACAAAGGAAGATGATTGTAGTTGTTGGAGGTCAAAAATCATCTGAGCTCCAGGATATCACTGCAGGCATTCCTCAGGGTAGTGTCATAGGCCCAACCATCTTCAGCTGCTTCATCAATGACTTTCCTTCAATCATAAGGTCAGAAGTGGGGACGTTCGCTGATGATTGCACAATGTTCAGCACCATTTGTGACTCCTCAGGTACTGAAGCAGTCCGTGTAGAAATGCAGCAAGACTTGGACAATATCCAGGCTTGGGCTGATAAGTGGCAAGTAACATTCACGCCACACAAGTGCCAGGCAATGATCATCTCCAACAAGAGAGAATCTAACCATCTCCCCTTGACATTCAATGGCATTACCATCACTGAATCCCCCACTATCAACATCCTAGGGGCTACCATTGACCAGAAACTGAACTGGAGTAGCCATATAAATACCGTGGCTACAAGTGCAGGTCAGAGGCTAGGAATCCTGTGGCGAGTAACTCACCTCCTGACTCCCCAAAGCCTGTCCACCATTTACAAGGCACAAGTCAGGACTGTGATGGAATACTCTCCACTTGCCTGGATGGGTGCAGCTCCAATAACACTTAAGAAGCTCGACACCATCCAGGACAAAGCAGCTGATTGGCACCCCAGCTACAAACATTCACTCCCTCCACCACCGATGCACAGTGGCAGCAGTGTGTACCATCTACAAGATGCACTGCAGCAACGCACCAAGGCTCCTTAGACAGCACCTTCTAAATCCGCGACCTCTACCAACTAGAAGGACAAGGGCAGCAAATGCATGGGAACACCACTACCTGCAAGTTCCCCTCCAAGTCACACACCATCCTTACTTGGAACTATATCGCCGATCCTTCACTGTCGCTGGGACGAAATTCTGAACTCCCTTCCCAACAGCACTGTGGGTGTACCTACCCCACATGGACTGCAGTAGTTCAAGAAGGCAGCTCACCACCACCTTCTCTAGGGCAATTAGGGATGGGCAATAAATGCTGGCCTGGCCAGTGATGCCCACATCCTATGAATGAATTTTTAAAAAGTCCACTTTGATGGTGAAATCTTTGTGGTTTAAAGTCCCAAACTCCTCCCAGTTGCCATGGGTTGGATGTACCAGAACTTTCTCAAAGTCAATGTCCTCTTCGCTCACTTCTCAGAGCACTTTCAACCTGGACGCTTGTGAATAAGGCAATTCCTGGTGATCCTGTTGGGCTTTTACTTCTCTGCAAACTTCAACTTTCAAAACCGATTCAAGTCTTCGCAGCCTTTTGCTGTATCAGGTTTTTGGGAGTAGGTTTCCCCCTCTCTCTCTCAAGTCTGCCACTGCTGGCTGTCTTCCTTTCTTACAGCCTGCTCTTAGGCTGCCAACGCTGGTTTCCTTTCTCACAGCCTGACTGCCTTCAGAAAATCTGTTAAATTTATTTGGAATCAAATGTCAAGAGCTTTTTGCCTTTGTCCAATATGCAAAGCCCAGAAGTCTGGTTTCCGCAGAGCCACCTAAACCTTCCATTGTTCCCAGGTGTTAACAGCTGCCTGGTGCATTTGCATCCTCAGAATCACGGACTACTTGTTTACAATCCAAAAGTCTGGGAGGGGAAAACCTCTGCAATTTCTGTTTTCAAAAAAAATCTTTGATCTCTGTTCTCTTTGTCTTGGTTTCTATCTTGTCCTTAAGCAGAGTGGATGTGAGGTCACCTGACTTCTCCGACTCCATCTTAAACTTTTAAAAATCACAGTTTTAAAAACATAATCATGTTACAAAGTTCAGTGTTCACCAGGGGCTTTAAAAATGCAAATAGTTGCAATTGCTAATACCTGGAAACAAAGGAAGGCCCAGGTGGTTTTGATATGGCTAGACTTAAGGACTCTGAATACGGTAAAAGGCTATTGACTTTTGATTCTGGATAAATTAAACAGGCTTTCCCAAGTCAGACAGACTATAGAGAAGAACGGAAGACACAAAAGCCAGCAGTGGCAGCCTGAGAGAGAGAGAGAGAAAACAACTGTTCTCAGAACACTGATACAGCGAAAGGCTGCTAAGACTTGAAACCGATTCAAAAGTTGAGTTTTGCAGAGGAGAAAAGACTAATGGGGTCACCAGGAGGTCCAGGTTGAAAGTGCTCGGATGAAGTGAGCGAAGAGGATATTGGTTTTGAGAAGGATTGGGAGATCCAACCCATTGCAACCGAGGGGAGTTTGGGACTTTTAACTGCAAAAACACTGTTATGATGAGAACAGTGTGTAATGTAAAAATGTGGTTTGGGGTTTTCAAGTGTTTTAATAAGTTAATACGAAATACCTTTCTCTGTGATTTATTAGCTACCTACTGAGTACTGTTTAGTTAATGTTGATTTTCAGTTTTGTTGCTATAGGAGAAGTCTTAAAACATGAAATATTGTCGTGTAATTCTTTAATTGGTATGGGGAGTTCATATCTCTTGTTTTAAAGTTAACGGTCTCAACTGAGGTCCTAATACATGTAACAAAGCCACAGTGACATCAGAATGACATCAGATCATAAAACCGAAATCATGGGAATCTAATTAATTTAAGATGAGCACAGGAAAGAAGTATGGACAGCTTCTGGACTATTTTGCCTTTTGAGCATTTGGTTTTCCTTTTGCTATTTTTAAAACACCTACTTCGTGAAGCTCTTTTAAATAGTTGCCTGACATATGTTATAAATTAATAAATACTGCACATCTGCTTTGCATCTGATAAAACAAGTTTATAAATAAAGGCTGAGGTATTGTTTAATAACTCACAACCAGTTTAACGTTCAGTAATTTGAGTAAAAGCACTGGGTGATCAACATAGCAAGTCTTTCATTCAATTTTTGTTGTGAAACGTATCGGAAATTGTTTTGAGCTAATCTTACATGTTAATCATCAGCTTTTTAAGCTAACAGTTTTAAGACGTGTCAGCTTTTCAGCAGCTTATAAGAACAAAAATAAAATTTTCCACCGAGATTGTCAATATCAGCCACTCAGATTGTTTGTTTCTAACAGCCTTTGGCCCTGCCATCCAATTACACAGATGTTACTTTTGTACATTGTTTAATGTGCACAAATTTGAGGCCAAAAAGGATTCCGGGTGAGCTGATAGTTTCTGACAGTTGCAATTACAGGTGTACTTATTTAATGTTTTATTTCTGTGCACTCTTGGTAAGGTCTTGCATACGCAGAAAATCAGCCCCGGCAGCCAATTTGCACAAAAATAAGGTCAATAGTTCAGACTGTTTTTGATTCATCTGATTTTGATGGCTATGTCAATTTTTTGAAGCTGGCCCAAGAGTTGGGCCTTCCTCTTGAACTGATGCAGTCCTTGTGGTGATGAAGTCACCAGAATGTTTTAGGTCGGGGATTTCTGACCCATCAACGATGAAGGAACAGCGATCTATGCTCAAGTCAGGATGGTGTGTGACTTGGAAGGGAACTTGGAGGTGATGGTGTAACCACAACATTGCTGCTCTTGTTCTATTTGGTGGTAGAGGTTACAGACAGGGAGGTGTTGTCAAAGTAACCTTGGTGAGTTGCTGCAGTGCATCTTGTAGATTGTACAAACTACAGGTACAGTTCACCTGTGGTGTTAGCGGTAGATATGGAGTGCATTAGCAGGCGGACCAATTAAGTAAACTCTGTCCTGGATGATGTCAAGCTTCTTGAATATTGTTACAGCTGTACCCATCTAGGCGAGTGGCCACATTCCTGTTTTGAGCTTAGTAAATGGTGGAAGGGTTTAGAGGGGTCAGGAGGTGAGCCCCTCATCATCAAGTACGTAGCCTGTGTTCCGTCCTTGCACCTATGATGTTAATATGGCTGGCCCGTTTCAGCTTCTAGTCAATGATGACTCCCAGGATGTTGATAGTGGGAGATTCAACACTGGTGGTGCAACTGAAGGCCAAGGAAAGTGGTTGAACTTTCTCTTGTTCAAGATGATCATTACTTGACAATTATGTGGCATGAATTTTACTTGCCACTTGTCACCCCCAGTCTGGATTTTATCCATGTTGGGTTGTAGGCTGGCAGGCGCTGACTATGGTTTGGCCAAGGATGTTTCTGAGTAATTCCTTTTCTGGAGTGCTGACAATCACAAGCATCTTGCTCCACATCAGGTATGTCCTGTGAAATGAAAGTGCTTCTATTTAAAAAAAAATATTTTGAGGATTCGTGTGTTAGAATTATGGACATCAGTTTATTTGGGAAAACTGAAAAGACTCCATGGATTTTTACAAGGGTTACTGAGAGGTATTACTGGAAATCACATGTCTTAAGCTGAATAAACAACTGAAACCTTGGTGATATAAAAACAAGAAATGATGGAAATACTTAGCAGGTCTGGAAGCATCTGTGGAGAGAGAAGCAGAGTTAACATTTCAGGTCAGAACTTCTGATGAAAGGTCACTGACCTGAAACGTTAACTCTGCGTCTCTCTCCACAGATGCTGCCAGACCTGCTATTTCCAGCATTTCTTGTTTTTATTTCAGATTTCCAGCATCTGCAGTATTTTGCTTTTATTTTAGTGAAACCTTGGTGACTTGGGGTAGACGTTTACAGAGAATTAGTGGTCAGGAGGTTCTGACTTGCTGTTTGAGGTTTCGCTTTTGAGATATTGTTTTGGTTCAGTTGTTGTGTGGACTATGTTGAAGGCAGTTGGAGATCAACCTGCCAAGAGAGAAGCACCCAGCTTACCTCCTTCCTCTTGTCTCTGTGAAATGCTGCATATCGAGTGTCTGGAAGCTAAAACCCCGATGCTGCACTTCTCCTGGGAAGCTGGAAAACCCTGCCAGATTAATTCTCGATGCCGCCTGAAAAGAACTGCTCCGGAAAAGATCCCAGTGACCCATTTTTTTTCTTGGACGCCAGACTCTATGCCATTTTGGGACACAACATATCTCAACCATTTTCTTCAAGAATTAACAATATTTGGCCAAAATATTCTTTTTTTGTCCATTTTTTGTAAAAGAGTACGGCAGAGAAAATTTCTTTTTTCTCTCTATTTAAGCATTGTGTGTGAGAGTGTGTGTAGGCATTTAAAAAGGGAATTTTCCTATTTCAATCTGTGTGTTAATGCTTTGCTTCGTTACTGGATACATTTTGTTTTATAATAAACTGATAATTCTGTTGTTTATTAAGGAAACCTGGTTGGTATATTTTATTCTGGGATAAAGAGTACAGCATATGATTGACCGCATCGGTAACTGGGTAAATATTTAAAATATATGTGTTGTGACCTGTGGAGCAGTGGAACTCCTCCCACCTCGGTTGGAACACCAGCCATTGGAGCGTTTTCACTTTGATGCCCATTGACTTCAGTTTTGCTTGGGCTCCTTGGTGCCGTACCTGATCGGATGTTTCTTAATATCAGAGGCAGCTATTCTCAGCTTTCACCTGGCAATCATACTGGGTTAAAGCTGTGAGGAGGTGTAGAGCCAAGTGGTTCGAGCTAACCCAAGTGGAGCACTGATGAACACATGTGCTTGATGGCACCTTATTGATGTCTGGAAGCAGGAGGATAGGGCAGCAATTAGCCAGGTTAGATTTTCAACTACTTTTATTTTGCGGATATCAAGGGCATCCCCAGATGAGAAGCTGGACATTCTAGAGGAAGGCAAAGCTATAGCAGTCAATCTACTAAAAATGTACCATATGGTTTATGTTCCTATTTCATAGCAAGGGCAAAATTCTGAAATTTGTCAGTGACGCTGCACAGAAATTGTAAACTTCTCTTTCCAGCACTGTAATATCCTTCTTAATCATTCTGGCCATCCTTCCTTAAAGGTGAGCTAACTGGGCATTTTACAAACCTTTAACATGAATGGCAAATCTCTGACCCAATTTTCTGATGTTAAACTGTAGGAAAAAGGAGAAAGATTTATTGAATGGCCTTTCACTAATATTGCTTCCATATTTTATAGATTCACCATTTATTATGGGAATGGTGAGAGAAATGTGTGTAGAGCTAATGGCAATGAAACACATTCATATCACTAAATAATGGGCCACCAAAGCAAGTTCTTTACTGGAGGAAACTAAAGATGACAAAAACCCATTTGTTTAAAAGCTGTTAATGACCTTGTTCGGAATCACATTTAAGTCCCAAATTGAGTACCTGTGTGGCTTTGGGCAGTGGAGTTCCTGCACCAAATAGTTTTACAATTTTCAAACACAGCTCTTGTGCTTTCTGCAGCAAACCTATAATAAAGTGGAAACTACAAGCATTGCAGCAGGAATAAATATCCCAGAATAAAAGTTCTGTTATTTAAGTCAAGCTTTAACCATCTTAATGTATATAATGATGTGATTCCACCAGTTGCACAGCCCACTACAAAAGACAGATCCTGAACCTCATGGTGTAGTGCCATCCTATGCAACTATGACAAAGGTAAATTAACACTCCTCATCCTTCTTGACCTGTCTGCAGCCTTTGATACAGTTGACCACACCATCCTCCTCCAACACCTCTCCACTATTGTCTAGCTGGGTGGGACTGCTCTCACCTGGTTATTTTCTTATCTATCGAATCACCGCCAAGTATCATTTGCAATGGCTTCTCTTCCTACTCCTGCACTGTTACCTCTGATGTCCCCCAAGGATCTATCCTTGGTCCCCTCCTATTTCTCATCTACATGCTGCCCCCATGGTGATATCATCCAAAAATGTTAGTTTTTACATTATGCTGACGACACCCAGCTCTACCTCACCACCTCTCTTGACTTCTCCACTGTTGCTACATTATCAGACTGCTTCTCTGACATCTGGTACTGGATGAGCAGAAATTTCCTCCAATTAAATATTGGGAAGAGTGAAGTCATTCTTTTTGGACCCGCTCCAAATTCTGTTCCCTAGCTACTGATTCCATCCCTCTCCATGCCAACTGTCTGAGGCTAAAACAGACTGTTGGCAAACTTGGTGTCATATTTTACATCGAGATGAACTTTTGACCATATATCCGCGCTGTCACTAAAACCGCCTTTTTCCACCTCCATAACATTACCTGACTTTTCCCCTGCCTCAGTTTAGCTGCTGCTGAAATTCTCATTCATGCTTTTGGTACCTCTAGATTTGACTATTCCAACGTACTCCTGGCTGGTGTCTCATAGTCTAACCTCCAGAAACTTGAGGAGTAACATGATGCTCTTGCTGCCCATGTTTTAACTCATACCAAGTCCTGTTCACTTATCACCCCTGTGCATGATGACCTATGCTGGTGTCCGGTCAAGTAACATTCTGATATTAAAATTCTCATCTTTGTTTTCAAATCCCTCCGTGGCCTCACCCCTCCCTATCTCCGTTATCTCCTCTAGCCCCCACAACCCTCCGAGATATCTGCGCTCATCTACTTCTGGTCTCTTGAGCATCCTGATTTTTAATCGCTCCACCATTGGCAGCTGTGCCTTCAGTTGCCTCGGCCTAAGCTCTAGAATTCTCTCCCTACACCTCTCTCCCTCTATACCTTACTTTTCTCCTTTAATACACTCCTTAAAACCTACCTCTGACTATGCTTTTGGTCATCTTACCCGATATCTCCTTATGTAGCTCAGTATCATATTTTGTTTTATAATGCTCCTATGAAACATCTTGGAACATTTTATTATATTGAAGGCACTATATACACACACACAAGTTGTTGTTAAAGGGGCTATATAAACATAAGTTGTTATTATGGTACCACCATTCTGAGCTGATGTTCCAGTATCCTGAGGTAGCTGACAATCCCTTTAAAAAAAACTTTCCCTCTGGCTCACTCTTATAAATCACCCTCTTGAAAATCTAAGCTTGACATCAATTTGTTTCTACTTCCTAACTTACCTCTTTCAGTTTTTTTAACCTATACCCTGGATTCTCAAATAATAAATTACCAAGCAACATAACTTTGAATTGCGAGTAAATGCAATGAAGAAGGTCACGGTTTATTACTTTCAAATTAAAAGCCGTGTGAGTATATAATGGCAGGTGTGGTCTCAGCGGTAGCAATGACATTCAAACCTTGAATGCTTTAGTGCAGCAGTCAGGACTCAAGACTTCAATGCCAAGAAATACAGATTCAATATACCCCCCTCACAGATAACCTACTCCATTAACCTTTAACTTGAGTGATCAAACTGTGCTTCCTTGTTTTCTGGGTTGGAGAACTAGCTAGAAATATGCTATGTGCAAATACAATTCTCTGGTGTAAATGATAAATGTCAACTGCTTAAAACAGAGGAGATATGTTGAAGGTCAGGGAAGCAGTTTCAAGATCCAAGCTTCTTTCAGTTTAAATATATAAAGTCTGCCCTTTAGAATGTTAAAAATCAATTTGATCATAAAATTTGAATGCACTAGGTCTTCCTGGGACTTTCAAAAGTCAGTTAGTGTGCTTATACAGTAATTTACCAGGGCACTGGGGATTAAAGCTGGCAGAGAAAATAAAAAAAAACAGGACTAAATCACTGCAAAACATCCTGGAATTTTCCAACAATGCTTAGTTTACACTTGGCATTGAGGGATGGGATAAAGTTCCAGTGTCTAATAAACTGGGTCAGTTGTAGAAGGGTGTCAGACAACCTAAAATAACTTGAATTATTTTTCTGTAATCGGTGGGAGCGGCATCCATCAGACTGCATCAAGGTATACTGTGAATATTAGAGACAGCTGAAATGGTTGTCTGGACAACTGCAGCCCCTTTCTCTTAAAACGGCATTATCCTTGTGAAAACATATTTCCTTAATCGTGTTTTCTTTTCGATCAGGGAGCGCAAAGGTCCACGTGTTATTTCCATCATCATGATAACCTATGCAGCAGCGTCATGATGATTGAAACTAGTACAATTTATATAACTGCGTTGTGAGCTCTAAACAAAGAGCTAACAAAATAATTCATGGAGATGATGCCTCTTTAGGAGCATGTTAGATTTTCCATTAAAGCGCCTGCTGTCATGCTTCGCTGACAGCTCAATGGATAAATGGTCACTTGGTGTGGTACCCAGCCGCTCAAACCAGTGAGTATCATTGAAGGGAATACAATTGAAATGCCATAACCTGCCTTTTGTCTTTACAGATGTAAGTGAGCTGCTACGTATTTCTGCTTCCTAGTTCAATGTCAGGTCTGTACTGAGATAGCTAGATCTCAGCTATAGCAGCACTTGGGGGCCACTATACTACCCTGGACTACTGAAAGGAGGTGAGATAGAGGGAGAAGGACAGAGAGAGACAGACAGAGTGAGAAAAACATCAATCACAGTTCTGATTGTTTTCCAGTGACAAATGAATGAGCAAGTGAGTATGCATACTGGATGAGAACATTCTGTGATTCCTTTACCATTAGAATACCTGGCTGACACTCACTGTTCAGGCTCACAGTTGAGTAGTAACCACATGGGTGAAATATTGGCAAGTGGTAAATTTTGACTTCAGAAAAATGGAGAAGTGGATATTAAAATATACTCAAAGACAAATTGCAAATATTGAAAACTAGTATTGAGCCAACTATGGCCACCAATAGCTGCTCACTCTAACTCAAGGGAAACTATATGTACACATTAGACATTCTCCATTCAACAGAGCAATAAGTGAACTGGACGGGTTACAAAATGATAGTGATAATTAGTAGCATGCCTACTGTTATATTAACACATTCTGTGAAATTTGATCTGTTGTAAAACCTCTGAACATGGAAACATGTTTAATACACAGTTAAATCACTTCACAGAGTGGCTGTGCTTATTAGTGCAGGGGTGCATGGTTGCGGCTATGAGATAATGTTCAAAATTTACGTTACTTTATTATATGAAGTTATTTAGCTTGTTCTAGAACTCTTATCAGATTCACACACCAACTTCTAACCCAGTTTTTAAAAATGTATCAGTTACATCAAAAACTAAAATACAATTCAAACCTTAATAGTTCCAAACGTGACGCCAACACTTGGATGAGATATACTCTAAGCTACAGGTCTGTTGGAAAATTATTTCCTTGCTTTTTTGGGACTGACAGCCATTAGATTGTGAAATGCTGTAAGATTACTGTAAAAATATTTTGTTTTAATATCAACACTTGTGAATAGGGCTTCATTATTAAGTTCTGACCTACACATTCAATGTTTTACAAAATAATTACATCACCATAAAAATTTATGGCTCAGTGATTTCCCGCAGGGCAAGTTTTCAATCTCAGTCATGCATCAGGAAGGTGCCCTCCTACACTGGCAGCCAGCTACACTGTTCTTGCTCATCATTTACTGATTACTGAACAACATTGGTAAAGGTTTGTGAACAGATGGCATCTGCTGAGTTTGGCTTGGGGCCTGGGCAAATAAAAGTAAAAGCGGTGAATGTTTATGTCAGAGATATACTGGAATAATTCAACACTGAATATTAGAAAGCAAGCAATGTACTTGAAGTGCAAATAATATTTTTCAATTTATTGTTCAATAAACTCCATCTTGATTTTTTTATATTTCAGACGACAGTGCTGCAGTCCTCAATAGTCTTTTAATCAATTCTCAATTTCAAAGTGACGATACACTGTTTAGAATGCCTTTGTGATATACTGTGGTTTACACTGGTATTAAATGCCTTGCTGCCACAGTGGGAGGAAGAGTTACTTATTCTTGGAGTAGTATGCATAGTGTAGATGGATGCCTTTTCTGAACCTAAACAATTATGACTAGCTGCAGTGATTCATTCTGTGTGTGACACTGTATCTACAAGCACTGAATTACTCACATTGAAATCTCAACAATTAATGGCTGTTAAGAAGTGATTAAAAATAAATCAGTGCAGGTATTATGCACCAACATGCCTCCACCACCCTTTCAGGCAATGAGTTCCAGACCAGCACTACCCTATGGGTGAAAATTTGTTAATCTCAACTCCCCTCTCATCCTTCAGCTAATTACTTTAAATCTGTGCCTCCTGGTTATTGACCTCTCTACTCAGGCAAATAGGTCCTTCCTACCAATTCTTTCTAGGCCCCTCATAATTTTATCCACCTCAATTAAATCTCCCCTCAGCCTCCTCTGTTCCAAAGAAACCAACCGCAGCCTATCCAACCCTCCCTCATAGCTAAAATTCTCCATTCCTGGCAACACCCTCGTAAATCTCCTCTGTACCCTCCCTAGTGCAATCATATCCTTCCTGTAATGTGGTGACTAGAACTGTATGCAGTACTCTAGTTGTAGCCTAACTAGTGTTTTATACAGTTCCACACTTTGGCTAATAAAGGGACGTATCCTGTATGTCTTCTCAACCAGCTTTTCTACCCGTCCAGCTACCTTCAGGGATCTGTGGTCATGCACTCCAAGGTCCCTCTGTTCCTTTGCACATCTTAGTATCCTACTATTTATTGTGTATTCTCTTGCCTCGTTTGCCCAAATGTATGACTTCAATCTTCTCCAGTTGGTTGCTATCAGTGTTTTTGTTATCATATGCTGGTACTCACTAGGGACCAGCAATGTGCAACTCTTCTGACTTTCCCTCACATGCTGCAGTTTGTTACCCTACACTCTGCACAACTCAGATTGGTAATTGAACAGACATAGCAACTGAACCTATGCTCCCTTATTCTGTGGCTCTAACACTCATTGCTAGTTCATCACCCTAGTTTTTAAAATTATCATTTATAGACATAGCAAAAGAAATACAATACTTCACCCATATTAACTACCTAAATCCATTCTTGATGTCGCAAAAGAAAGCAGTTCTGAAAAAAATATATACTACTTTTAAAATGAGCTGATGCAATTCCAGTGTGGAGGATTTTAACATGAGGTTTTAAAGTGGTCTTACTCGGACTTATCCATATCAAGTGATTTAAACTCAGTGAGAACTCAGTTAAGTTTGTGGTGTGTTGAATTAGGTTACTGTAACCTTAAAGTCAAATAAGAGGTTTATCATCAAGAATTTTCTCAGTGGCGATAATTCATGGCAGAAGTTTGTTTTTTTGAAGGAAAGAAACTAGGTAAAAAAACTTTTACGGCTTTTTCTTTCAATCCTTATAACTACATTCACAGTGAAATGACATTTTAGAATAAGAATTTTTAAATGTGCATCATTCCAAATTCATCTTAAATAACCTGCCATCCTCTAGTGTATCATCCCTGCTCACACATGTAATTCTTTCTTCAACCATTAATGCAAACCCTCCTTTTTGATCCCCCTCTCTATCTCATCGAGAAACCCTGTAACTAGGAAACATAAGAACATAAGAAACATAGAACATAAGAAATAGGAGCAGGTGTAGGCCATATGGTCCTTTAAGCCTGCTCCACCATTCAATAAGATCATGGCTGATCTTCTATCTCAACTTCACTTTCCTGCACCATCCCCATATCCTTTCATTTCCTTAGAATCCAAAAGTCTATCAATCTCTGTCTTGAACATATCTAATGGCTGAGCTTCATCAGCCCTCAGCGGTAAAATATTCCAAAGATCCACAACCCTTTGAATGAAGAAATTTCTCCTCATCTCAGTCTTAAATGGATGACCCCTTATTCTGAGACAGTGACCTCTAGATCTGGATTCCCCAGCCAGGGGAAACATCCTCACAGCATTTACTCTATTAATCTCTCTCAAAAAAAATACATGTTTCATAAAGATCACTTCTTATTCTTCTCAATAACAGGGAATGTAGACCCAGTCTACTCAATCTCTCCTCATTGGACAATTCCCTCATCCCAAGAATCATGAAGGGACACTGACCTGAAACATTAACTCTGCTTCTCTCTCCACAAATGCTGCCAGACCTGCTGAGTATTTCCAGCATTTCTTATTTTTATATCAGTCTAGTAAATCTCTGTTGCACTCTTTCTAAGGCTAGTATATCCTTTCTTTGATAAGGGGATCAAAACTGTCTACAGTACTCCAGGTGTCATTTCACCAAGGCTCTATCCAATTACGGTAAGACTTCTTTACTTTGACACTCCAATCCCCTCATAATAAAGTTTAACGTACCATTTGATTTCCTAATTGCTTGCTGTACCTGCATATTAATTTCCTGTGATTCATGTACAAGGCTACCCAGGTCCCTCTGAATACCAACATTTCCCAGTCTCTCTGCTTTGCTACTTTTCCTTCCAAAGTGGATAACTTCACACTTTTCTGTTTTTCAATTTAGAGTGGCACAGTGGTTAGCACCACAACCTCACAGCTCCAGCGACCTGGGTTCGATTCTGGGTATTGCCTGTGCGGAGTTTGCAAGTTCTCCCTGTGACCGCGCGGGTTTTCGCCGGGTGCTCAAGTTTCTTGCCACAACCAAAGACTTGCAGGTTGATAGGTAAATTGGCCATTGTAAATTGCCCCTAGTGTAGATAGGTGGTAGGAGAATGGTAGGGAATATGGAATTACTGTAGGGTTAGGATAAATGGGTGGTCGTTGGTCGGCACAGACTCGGTGGGCCGAAGGGCCTCTTTCAGTGCTGTATCTTTATGACTATGATATTCCATCTGCCATGCCTTTGCCCACTCACTTAACCTGCCTATATCCCTTTGCAGCCTCTTTGCTTCCTCCTCATTGCTAATTTTCCCACATAACTTTATATCAGCAGCAAACTTGGTTACATTATACTTGGTTCCCCTCATCTAAGTAATTGATATAGATTGTAAATAGCTGAGGGCCAAGCACTGATCCTTGTGGTACCCTACTAGTTACACATTGCCAACCCAAAAATGACCCACTTATTCCTGTTTGCTGTACAGTAACCGATCCTGAATCCCCCAACCCCTAAAAGCCCTAATTTTGTGTAATAACCTCTTGCGTGGTACCTTATTAAATGCTTTCTGAAAATTCAAATACACTACATCCACTGGTTCACCTGTATCTACGCTGCTAATTACATCCTCAAAATTCCAACACAAATTTGTCAAACACAATTTCCCTTTCA
Source organism: Heterodontus francisci (assembly GCF_036365525.1). Classification (NCBI taxonomy): domain Eukaryota; kingdom Metazoa; phylum Chordata; class Chondrichthyes; order Heterodontiformes; family Heterodontidae; genus Heterodontus; species Heterodontus francisci. Next base: position 20,096,515 of record NC_090403.1, read on the forward strand.
TTAATCCATGTTGACTCTGCCTAATCATATTATGATTCTCTAAGTTCATAAATAATAATCCTAATAAATTCCACAATTTTCCCTCCTATTGATATCAGGATAAGTGGCCTATAATCCCCTGTTTTCTCTCTCCCTCCTTTCTTGAATAGTTACACTTGCTACTTTCCAATTCATGAAGACTGTTCTAGAATCTAGGAAATTCTAGAAGAGCAAAACCAATGCACAGACTATCTCAACAGCCACCTCTTTTAAAACCAGAGGATGCAGTTTGTCAGGTCCAGGGGATTTGTCAACTTAATGTCCCATTCATTGTCCAGAACTATTTCCTTAATAATATCCCTAAGTTCCTCACTTCCACTAGACCTTTGATTCTCCACTATTTCCGGAATGTCTTTTGTGTTTTCTACTGTGAAGACAAATACAAAGTATTCGTTTAACGACTGCCATTTCTTTATTGCCCATCATAATTTCTCCTGTCCCCTTACTTTCACTAATCTCTTCCTTTTTACTTTCCACAAGAAACTTTTACAGTTTTTATATCTATTACTAGTTTACTCTCTCGCTTTGCTTGCTCACCCTTTCTTGAATTCTAAAATCTTCCCAATCCTCAGGCTTACTACTCTTTTCGGCAACATTATAAGTCTTTTACTTTAATCTTATACTATTAACCTCTTAACCACAGTTGGACAACTTTCCCCAGGGGATTTTTATACTTTAAGGGAATGTATATCTGTTGCAAATTATGAATTAATTCTTTAAATATTTGCCATTGTCTATCTACTATAATCCCTTTTAATCCTGCCTTTTACGACCTTTGAGGGCCTGCTTATTAATTTATTTCCTAGCTCCCTCAAATCTGCTTGCAAGACCTCATCCCTTTTTCCACCTATGCTATTGGGTACAGATATGGACCACAATCTGACTGTTTACCCTCCGACCTCAGAATGTTCCTTAGCTGTTCAGTGATATCCTTGACCCTGGCAGTAGGGAGGCAACATACCATCCTGGAATCACATTTGCGGCCACAGAAATGCCCGTCTGCTTCCCTAACTACTGAATCCCCCAACACTATTGCTTTTCTGACCTTCCTCCTCCTCCCTGGTACAGCTGAGCCACCCATGCTGCTGTGAACTTGTTTGTGGCTGTACTCCCCAGGGGAATCACTGCCCTCATCAGTATTCAGAACAGAATTCCAGTTAGAAAGCAAGATGTGCTTGGGACTCCTGCACTACCTGCCTTGTCTTTTTGGAGGTCACCCATTCCCTCGCAGCCTGCACACCCTTAAGCTGCAGGATGACCACCTCCTGAAACACACTATCCCATGTAGTTTTCAGCCTTGCGGATGCACTGCAGTAATGCCTGCTGCAGCTCAAGCTCCAGAAATTGAGCTTGAGCTCCGCCAGCTGACAACAACTCATGCACATGTGGTTCTCCAGGTCACAAGAAGTGTCCTGGAGTTTTCACATGGCATAGAATGTGCATTCGATGGGACTGGGATGTTCTATTATGCTTCTATTTATTAGACTACTATCTAAACTTACCAGAAATAAACTTAAGACTTAATTACTTGATCAAGTTTAAATTATATGAAGGGTAAATTAAATATGCAACTTAACCCTGCCACCCCTCCTTGTTACATGACGTCCTCCTCCTGCATTTACTGTGACATCACTTTCTCAAAATTCCTTCGGCGTGTTTTAGGAATTCTGCCGATTCTGCTGCCGCCGCTCTGTTTATATCTCAGGCCTATTCTGTGGTGCCCTGCTCCTCAATCCTCTGTAAACTTCAGCTCATTCAAAATTCTACTGCCTGTAATCTATCCCAGGTTGACACTGGGATGGGCTTTATATCCTATATTTATTATATTACTTGCCTTCATACCCACTTTATTGACAGCGATGCTGAAACTCTCAAGCCCAGACTCAACTTCTGCAATCATCCTTGCCAGCATCCTAAACTCGAACCGACAGAAATTTGAATGTCTAAAATCTGCCACTTGCATCCTATTCCGTGCCAAGTCCCACTTACCTATTACTCCCGTCACTGCCCACCTCGAATCAATCACACCAATTTCAAAATCCATTCACAGCCATGCCCCAACATCTTTAACCTCCAGCCTATATCTTAGTTCACATTCTCTGCATTTCCAATTCATGCCAACTGTACATCCCAACTATCCACCATCAGCCAATATAACTCTCCAACATCCTATGTTTCTTCTCAATTTCAAATGCCATTCGTCATCTTCGCTTCTTTCCTAACTCCTGCTCACTTTGTGAAGTGCCTGTGATTGTTTGCCATGTTAAAGACAACCTACAAGTACAATATTATTTTACTTCCTTTGTTTTTTTACAAAGCACCTTAGCTACCACCCACTTTACTTCCCTGAATGATGTTCGTATGAGCTATTTCACCTCAATGAAACTGAGGTTTTTTTTTTAAAGTCAAAATATCAGCAGAAAGTTTGTGTGAGCGAGATAGAGGGTGGGTGTGCACTATGACAGAGTACTGAACTGAACAAAAGAACACTCAAGAAGAAGGCCTACAGTGGATTTACATTAATATAACAACACCTATATAGCACTAAATCACTTTGAAAGGACTTGAAGTGCTTCATATGCTTACATAGAAACATAGGAACATAGAAAATAGAAGCAGAAGTAGGCCGTTTGGCCCTTAGAGCCTGCTCCGCCATTCATTATGATCATGGCTGATCATCCAACTCAGTAACCTGTTCCCGCTTTCCCCCATACCCTTTGATCCCTGTCGTCCCAAGAGCTATATCTAACTGCTTCTTGAAAACATACAATGTTTTGGCCTCAGCTGCTTTCTGTGGTAGCGAATTCCACAGGCTCACCACTCTCTGGGTGAAGAAATGTCTTCTCATCTCAGTCCTGAAAGGTTTACCCCGTATCCTTAGACTATGACCCCTGGTTCTGGAGTCCCCCACCATCGGGAACATCCTTCCTGCATCTACCCTGTCAAGTCCTGTTAGAATTTTATAGTTTTCTATGAGATCCCCTCTCACTCTTCTGAACTCCAGCGAATATAATCCTAACCGACTCAATCTCTCCTCATACATCAGTCCCACCATCCCAGGAATCAGTCTGGTAAACCTTCGCTGCACTCTCCCTATAGCAAGAACATCCTTTCTCAGAAAAGGAGACCAAAACTGCACACAATATTCCAGGTGTGGCCTCACCAAGGCCCTGTATAATTGCAGCAAGACATCCCTGCTCCTGTACTCGAATCCTCTCACTATGAAGGCCAACATACCATTTGTCTTTTTTACCACCTGTTGGACCTGCATGCTTACCTTCAGCGACTGGTGTACAAGAACACCCAGGTCTCGTTACATATTCCCCTCTCAGTTTATAGCTGTTCAGATAATAATTTGCCTTCCTATTTTTGCTACCAAAGTAGATAACCTCACATTTATCCACATTATACTGCATTTGCCCACTCACTCAACTTGTCCAAATCACCCTAAAGCTTCTCTGCATTCTCCTCACAACTCACCCTCTCACCCAGTTTTGTGTCATCTGCAAATTTGGAGAATTACATTTAGTTGCCTCATCTAAATCATTCATATATATTGTGAGTAGCTGGGGTCCTAGCACCGATCCCTGCAGTACCCCATTAGTCACTGCCTGTCATTCGGAAAAAGACCCGTTTATTCCTAATCTTTGTTTCCTGTCTGCCAACCAATTTTCTATCCATCGCAATACACTACCCCCAATCCCATGCACTTTAATTTTACACGCTAATCTCTTATGTGGGACTTTGTCGAAAGCCTTCTGAAAGTCCAAATAAATCACATCCACCGGCTGCCCCTCATGAACTCTACTAGTTACATCCTCGAAGAATTCTAGTAGATTTGTCAAGCATTTCCCTTTCGTAAATCCATGCTGACTCTGCCCGATTCTACCACTGTTCCCCAAGTGCTCTACTATAAAATCTTTGATAATGGACTCTAGAATTTTCCCCACAACCGACGTCAGGCTGACTGGTCTATAATTCCCTGTTTTCTCTCTACCTCCCTTTTTAAATAGTGGGGTTACATTAGCTACCTTCCGATCTGTAGGAACTGTTCCAGAGTCTATAGAATCTTGGAAGATGACGACCAATGCATCCACTATTTCTAGGGCCACTTCCTTAAGTACTCTGGGATGTAGATTGAGGTGCAGCCATTCTGTAGCAGCAAAGTCCCACAAATAACAGTAAAATGATTGACTAGCTAATGTGATTTTGTGTGATATTGGTTGAGGGAAGAAAGTTGATGCTCTTCCCTTTCTTGGAAAGTGACATGGTATAGAATCATTGAATAATGCAGCACAAAAGGAGGCCATTCAGCATATCAAGCCTGCACTCGCTCTCCCGAAAAGTAACCCAGTCAGCATTGCTCCCTCTCCTTATCCCTGCAATCTTTTCCCCAAGTACCCATCCAATTCCCTTCCGAAGGCCACCAATGAATTTGTATCCACCACCCCATCAGGCATTGCATTCCAAATCCCAACCACTCACTGCATCTTTAACAATTAACTATACAGACTGGCATAATGTGTCATCTGAAAAATGGTACCTCTGAAAAGCAGCACTCATTCAGTACTGCAGATTAGGCACTCAAGTCTTCAGGTTAGCTCAAACCCACAACATTCTGGCTGGAACTTTACATTGGGCTGGAGACCTGAAACATTAACTCTGTTTCTCTCTCCACAGATGCTGCCAGACGGCTGAACACTTCTTCACTTTCAGTTTTTATTTCTTGACAGGGAAACCAGATACCACAAGTGTTTCATTTCTTTTTAAATTAGAGACTGAAATAGTACATTTTACACAAATACTCAAGATCTGGCTTCACCACCTCAAGCTTTATAGCACTCCATGCGTATCATCTCAGCTTGAATAGTTGTGAAAATCCAGTCAAAATTTGCTGAGAAAATTGGGAACATATAAGGCAGGGGTGCAGTTGGCAGTATCAGCAGCCATGGACCTTCCAGGAGTTTAACTCATCCAACCTGGAAGATGGAGGACAGTCAATTGCCCTGGACAGGCACAATGGCCCACACTGTCGGGCAGACACATGCAGTATTTCTAGGGTGTAGACTTAAATGGGAAAGCACAAAATACATTTCTACATGAGAGCACACAAGCAAGATTAGGAGAGAGCAGTAGCTGACCAAAGTGTGCAGGTACAATGCACTGAGCTCCTCTCTAGCTTTTATTCATATTTGATGCTATTACAACTGGGCACAGCTGGAAGCAATTCTATTGTGTGCCCAGTTATTCCCCATGGGTTGCAGAGAGAAAAGAGAAAAAAAGAGGAAAAAGAAAGAAATTGGCTTCGAGATGTGGGGTAAAAAGGACAGAGAAATGAGCTGTCCCTCTTGCTTGTTCGATATTTCTGTACTTCTCTCGAATAGGGAAGAACTCCAGCTTCTCCAGCCTCTGCAGGATCTTCATATTAACTCAGAAACTTACAATAATAAGCCAGCTGCACTATGCTGTTTTCGCTCCCAATTCTGGCAACACTGTCCTCCCTGTGCTTCTACTTCTGGCAGATCTGCACCACTTCTGATTCTAACTTAACTGTTCCTGTTACATGGCGCATCTGAACTTCTCCTATTCTGCTGCTGGAGGGATGTTGGCAGTGAACTAGCTATTGGTAGCTGGTCAATGTCTAGCTACAGACCAGATGCAGCAGGGAACTTTCTACTGCAAATCAAAATACCGTTTAAGAATGTTGTATCTTCATGATTGCATAGGCATTGAACTTGCAAACACAAACCTACATACAGAGCATTACTAAGGAATAATGAGGCCAATAAAGACTTGAAGGCACATGCACTTGGGAGGGCAGTGTGCTGTCCCTATTATTTGTTGGAGTTTGTACCAATGGGCCGTCCTGTGCCTTCTTGGAAATGAAATAATAGCCGGGATTTTATGAGTGCCGCGGCCTTCCTGACAGTGGGACCCGAAGTTAGCGTTCTACTTCCGCCATATTTCCCATTTCATACGTGATTTGAATGCAAATGAACTGTGCGGCGATGGACACAGGAGAAACGTGGGATCATGTGGCAGGGGTGGCCTTTCATTGAAGCTTTTACTCAATTCAAAATGTTTTTGCCTCCCTTATTTTGTGAAAGGCACCACCAACTTCACATCATTTATTTTCCCTGCAGCAAAAGTGAGTTAGATGTCAGCCAGTAGGCAGAGACCAGGGTTCAGTGATTCTTCCTGCAGGTTCTCCTCCAGGCCGCCAGGGAAAGGAGGGAGGTAATCCCTGCAGATGGAATCTGAAGACCCGCCCGCCTGACCAAGGTGGCCTGGTCGGAGGTAGCAGTGGTGGTCTCGAACCATGGGGTGACACGCAGAACTTAGGTTCAGTGTCGCGAGCGCATCAATGACTTGCTCAGATCGGTGAGGGTAAGTGGTCTTGGAAAAGCAGCTCCATTGTTTTCCTCCCTGGCTCTGACCCTTTAAGGTAGAGGTTACACAAGGAATGCAGTGGAATGCGTGAGTTGCCTTGGTGCCATTCACTGAATGATTGTGCGCCAAGATGAAGATTGGCATTGTTTATGTGTGTGGATGTGTCGTGCGAAAGCCACTGCAGAATGAGTGATGTTGATGCATGTATGCAATGGTTGTGATGCATCTTTTGCCAGGTCATTAAATCTGCATTGTCTCCTGCAGGATAAATGCAGCCACAACCAGCGCGAGCACGCTAGAACGGAAGGAGGGTTCCCTGACATCTGGGTGCTGACCATGACTCAGGTGGAAGCGTCAGAGATCGCGAGAGAGGAGGGAGGCAGGGCGATTGAAGATGGCGAGGCAGGATCCACAGGGTATAAGGATGACATGTTATCTCCACTCTTGCAGCTATATGTGGACACTAAAAAAAGCATATGAACTCATGTGCATCAGATGTTTAAAGTGCCTCTGTTTGCATCTCCACTGCAGGTGCCCATACTGGAGTCGTGGAAACGTGGCCCAAGATTCTTCCTCTGGGGAGGATGAAGAAGCCAATGCCCTAGAGAGTGCACCTGCCTCTTCTTCCACGTCCTCCAATGCAGATCCAACCACACGGTCTGCAGATTACAAGCAAGGTCACAAGCTGACGGTCACCACACAGACGTATCCCAGTCGCTGAGGCAGCATGTGCCAGGCGGGTCCCCTCACAATTGGAGGACTGCTGGGGACCAGGCCCCTGCTCAGCCCCACACTCACGATGATCCTCTGTTTGTTGTTACGTGAAGTCTATGAATGTGCAGCAAAGCCATGTGGAAAGTATGTCGGAGATGCCTGAGGTCATGCGTGGCTTTGCGCATGCCATGGAGGACTCCATACAAGCCATGACATCTACCATGTCCCAAGTATATGAGCTATAGCTTCCTCAGTTGAGAGTTTGGCGAGCTCCATGGCAAGTCTGGTTGAGCAGTCAGCCATATGCGATCTGACCTGCACTCTACCTGAATAACACAAGAAATAGGAGCAGGAGTAGACCATATGGCCTATCGAGCCTGCTCCGCCATTCAAAACAATCATGGCTGATCTTAGGATTCAACTCCACTTTCACTATCGCTGTTGCCCTGGGCTCCATGCAGCACAGTTTAAGCGAGAGGAGGACTAGGAACCTGGACCTCCCAACATGTCTCCTTCCCCTCAGGGAGACAGGCAGGTGTCATTGTGCGCACAGATGGAGAAGGAGCGCTTGCCAGCTGCCTTCCTCTCAGGACACCCCCAGGTTAAGTGGCATCTCATCCTCCACCACCCCCCCCCCCCACCCCACCAACATTGACCCCCTTACTTCCAGCAGGCGAGCGCACGGGGGATACTCAAGCACCAGTGCTGCAGACCCCACTTATGATGTGGCCATCAAGGCCCCATTCCTCCAGAGGATGCCCGCCATGGTCATCCACAGCAACAGGCCAGTGTACTGAGCAGACTGCCTCCACCTCAGCTGCTAATGTTGGGGGTAGCACCTGGATGTAGCGGCAGAAAAAGAAAAAGTTTTGCAACAGTTTTGAGCATGAAGGTGGTGCAGATGGTGTACATATTGTAATAATAAAGGTTCTTCAATACGTCTTTATGTCATTTAAAATTTGATCCATTCTCATTAATCTTTTGCTTGGATACAGATGGAAACAAAGATGTTCTTTGAAGGCCTATGGCAGGAAAGCATTGATGTTTGCGAAGCATCGCAGAAAATGACTATTTTCCATTTCTCAATGAAATTTGAGCTTTCAGTCTTTAATGATGGCTGTTTTCCTATTGATGATTAATCACTTTTTCCATTACTGTCATGTCTTACTTTTGTGTTTCTGTGGTCATAAGTTAATGTTGCTTGCACTGGTGTGTAGTCGCATCCAACGTAGACCATAGATGATTTCAAGTGCCAATCACATGAAAGGGCAGCAATGCTTCTTTAAGATTGCAGCGATGAATAAGACCTCAGGCAAAAGTGAATTTCTATGAGGAATTGTTATGTTTCTCCTCCTAATGTTCCTTCATGATGTGGATTATTGTTGCCTGAAATGTGCATCAATAAGGTTCTCCCTGATGTCCCTTGCATGTCTCTCCATGGCCCTCATATCGAGGACGGCACCGTTGGCATTGTTGTCCTCCTCAACCTCTTCATAGTCATCCTCATCTGAGGAGAACTGGAGTTCCTCCACCTGCAGAACGGTGCCGTGTTTAATTGCAGGGTTGTGCAAGGCACAGCAGACAACAATTATTCTCAACATCCTCTGTGGCGCGTACTGAACAGCCCCTCCAGACCAGTCAAGGCAGTGGAATCACATTTGCAACATGCCAATGGTGTGTTCAATGATGGCTCTGGTGGATGCGTGAGCAACATTGTACCTCTCTTCAGCAGCGCTTTGGGGATGACACACTGATGTCATCAACCACGTACAAAAAGGTAACCTTTGTCACCCAGGATCCAGCCACCCACATCCATTGGTTCTTCGAAAACAGCGGGCAGATGGAGTTCCTCAAAATGTATGAGTCATGACAGCTCTCAGGGAAATCCGCTCCAACATGCATGATTCTTCTCCTGTGGTTGCAAACCAGTTGAACGTCTAAAGAGTGTAAGCTTTTGCGATTCACAAAGACAGCTGGCTGGTCCCAGGCAGCTCTAATGGCCGCATGAGTACAGTCGATCACCCCTTGCACTCTAGGGAACGCGATGACACCGAAGGCTGCAGACCTTGCTGCCTGGCTGTCCTCATCTACAGGAATGTAGGTGAAATCATTGGCACGTCAAAAAAGGGCACTGGTCACCTCTTGGATGCACCTATGGGTCGTAGACTGAAATATGTCACCCGTAGATCCCTGGAAGTAGCCGTTAGAAAAAAGACTGAGTGCAGCAGTCACTTTGAGGGCAACTGGCAGGGGATTCCCACCAAACCCAAGCGGCCGCAGGACATGCAGGATCCTACAAATTGCTGTGACCATTTCACGTGACATCCTTTGGCGTCTCTGGCATTTATAGTTAACTTGTCCTTAGGAGGTGATGACATGCCATTGCCCGTCTTTGATAAGGCTGTTCCTGGATGTCATCATTCGGAGCATCTTCACCTTCTTAATCTGTCTGCTGCTGGCGCTCAGACCTCATAAGTTGAGGGAAAAGAGCCCTCCTTAGTTGCTCCCTTTGCTTTTCATCCCTTGGTACTAGATAGATTGAGTGTATGAAACCCATGTTGCTGCAGTTTGTGTGGACAATAGATAAGCCGAGCGTGGCGATTCAGTCCTTTGTTGCCAGTGAGCTGAAATATCAAAGCAATGATCAGGTCCCTTATATCTGCCTTTCAAATTGCAGCCAGGTGAAAGACACATTCACAATCTTGTGTCTCCTCCCACTCTCCTTGAGTGTCCATGCATTTTTGTTTGAGAAAATGGTGTGCGTGGAATTCAATGCAAGCCCTCCCACCTTCCAACCTCCTCCTGCAACCTTCCAGCCTGAACCCATCAACCCTTGACTCACCCAATGTTATTACCCTTCCCTCCGTTACCATTGATCCTCCCCCCATTACCATGCATAGTGTTACAATGAATTTAGTCATGCCATTCCTCTCCCTGTTCCTACTCCCGTTACCATCGACATGCCGACCCTGACACTTGACCCTCCTCACATTGTTGCCAAGTCCCGTTCCCCTCCCTATGATATTGTTGAGTACCCAACCATAACTCTGGAACATCCTCTCTACAGACTCCAATTGCCCCACCTGATTATGACCTTTCCCTCTGCCAGCCAGTACCCTGAATTCGCCCCCCCCAAATCCCTGACATTGACAGCACTCACCCTCCCTTTAGGCCAATGCCAATTATCTTCTGACTGTAATGCTCCAATCAACCCACCATCCTAATGCTCCAACCAACCCATTATTTCCGCAGCCGCCCACATCCAGCTTCAACAGCAATAGAAACATATACACACCCTGGATGCTCCGCTCCTCCCTCCCCTGCTTCTCCATGCACCCAATCAACCCCACCCTTCTCTTCCCGAGCACCCTGCTCTGATCCTCCATGTAGCCTCTCACCCCATGCCTTCGCCACCATCCCATAAAAAGATTCACTATAGCTGGTGCCGAACCAGGAAGCAAACATCCATTCAAATTCTGGCATTAGTTCTGCGGTAGAGTTAAAGAGAGAACGGCACAAACCTGAGACTCAACTGCACAAATCTGACTGCTGCACGCCATGGTAAAACAATCGTGAACCTGGTGGCATGGGAATAGTGCTCGCCATTCACTTAATCTGGTCAGTAGGACTGAATTGTAACAATGCATAGGGTAATGAGTATTCATGTTATTTAAATCAATGCAAAGCTGCAATCCGCCACCGTGTGGGGGAACCCTGGAACACTGCAAACACACCACCGACTTAATTTCTCTAAAATATCCCACCATCGGGAATCCTAAAGAACACCTCCCGCCTAATTATATCACCCCATACGCCACCTAATCCACTCTTGCACAGCCCATACAACTCCACCCAATGTCATCCTGGACAGCCAGAAACCACCATAATTTCTTTTTATCACCACAAAATATATCCTCCAACCTCTCTCTCTACCTCCAATTCTGAAAGTGAAGGACACATGAAATTCTTGGATTCCATTCACTGCTTCTGTCTCCTTCATCTCTGCCTAATTTAACCTCTAATTTAACACTCAAACTCTGTGGCTTCTCCCCATCTTCCCTCCCCAACCCTCACCAACCTATTTATTCCATGAAGTACACAACCGACATCAACTCTTCTCCTAACTATCCAATTTGTTCTTCTCAGGTCAACCTCCCCTATCCTGTGCTATTGCCCACACCTTTCAAAATGACTGAAAAAAACCCATCAAACTACTGCTCCTTCTTTAAACTACCCTTTCTATGGTTGCCTTGTTTCACAGACCTGAAACATTAACTCTGCTTCTCCCTTCACATATGCTGCCAGATCTGCTGAGTATTTCCAGTACTTTCTGTTTTTATTGCCTTATTTCCACCCAACAATGTACATTTTTCTCCCCATTCCATTTTAAATCCTTCTAATCCAATTTCTGAATCAGCCACAGCATCCAGGCCAGCCCAGTCAATGTAACTGATATCAAATGTGATTGCAACCATGGGTTTCTGTCTCTCCTTGGTCACCCTACAGCCTCTGAACCTCTCCAATGTTGCCCCAGCACAATATTCATATGGCTTCTTTCCTATCTGCCCCAATGCAGTCACTGCATCTCCTTATATGGCTTCTTCTTCCATCCCTTTACAGTGATCTGAATCTGATAGTATACAATGTGTGCTGTTCGATGCTGAGTTCTTGGTCTCACATCCAGACCATTACTAAGACTGCATTCTACCACCTACAAAATTAAACCTCCCGCCTCTCATTTGCTATCCATGTCTTCAGCAACTTGAGGATCAATTTTCAAATGCCAACCTCTATCCTATGCAAAGCTTCACTGGTTTCATGTGCCCATGCAAATCAATTTCCAGATCCTCGCATCCCTCCACTCCCTTTTTCTGTCCTATCCATGGAATCATTTCCAACCAGATGTCCTACATACACCCTCCATTCCTCAGACTTTAGTTTATTGCTTGTTCCTAGCTTTCTCCATGTGATTATTCAGGTTAGATCTTTCAACTATACACCTCTGCTCTCTGGAAATCTTGTCCAAAATCTCCATCTTTCATTACCTTCTCTTTGACCATGCCTTTGATTTGCTTTCTCCACCTATAATTCCTTCTTTTGGCTGTAGACACCCAACTCACTCCTTGAAAACAGCTCTGGGATGTTCTTTTACACGAGAAGCATTATATGGATCAAGCTCCTGTAGAGGGGCAACTTGGAGTACTCCTTCAATAAATATAAGGAAACTACTGACTGTGTAATGTCACACCTCTCAGAAATGTCTCAAAGTGCTTAACTTTGAAGAGTAGTGGCTTGGTACAACAACAAGTCTTTAACATAGTAAAACGTCCCAAGGCGTTTCACAGGAGCGCTATCAAACATAATTTGACACTATGTCACGTAAGGAGATATGAGGGCAGATGACCAAATGTTTGGTCACAGTGATAGATTTTAAGGAGTGGCTTTAAGGAGGAAAGAGAGGAACAGAGGTAGAGTGATTTTGAGAGGGAATTCCAGAACTTAGGGCCTTGGCAGCTGAAGGCACAGCTGGTGGGGTGATTAAAATCAGGAATGTTCAAGAAACCAGAATTGGAGGATCACAGATATCTTAGAGGGTTGTAAGGATGCTGGAAGTTACAGAGAAAGGGAGGGGTGAGACCATGGAGAGATTTGAAAACAAGGATAAGAATTTTTTTACACAGGCAAATGCAACAGCCATTATGCAAGCTACAAGATACTAGAGTCAGCAATGAAATGAATGACCAGTTTTTAATTTTTGGTGATACTGATTGAAAGAGGAACATTGGCTAGGACACCAGGAGAACTCGATACTACTCTTCCGATCGTCTGATAAGGTTGGCATCTGTGTAAACTGGAGATAGAAACCTGGTTAACATCTCACCCAAAGGATAGTGCCTCATACATTGCAGAATTTCCTCAGTACTGGACCGGAGTGTCAACAGGACAGTAAGCTCAAACTGACTCAGATCACAACTGCTGCTCACTGATCCAGGATGATACACTGCCTATACCTATAGGAGAGAAACTGGAGTAATTCAGACAGTAATGGGTTAATTTACTAAAGTTTTTGCACCTACATACAGAATGCACAGTCATGCATAAAGTTTCCATTCATACTCAAAAAGCTAATGGCATTTGCAATGTTGAAGTATAAAGACCAACTTTTTCCAATGAAATGAACTGAAGCATGACTGATACAGATGGCAACTGACGGCTCATAGAAAATGTGCCATCTTAAAAGTTCTTTTTTTATTGCACCATGAATATTTTAATGCAAGAACAGCAGATTGTAATTTGTGCCAGAAGCGTGTCCTTATACTGGTGTAAACTTTATTCTCTAGACTGTCATCAACAACTTCAATGCTCCACCTCATCAGCACTCATGTTCTAATCTGCATTTTCTTCCTACACACAATAAAGGGAAGCTGTTGTGTACCACCGATGACAACTCTCTGGGATAGATTTTACCGGCCCCCGACATTGGGGGTCGTGGCCGGGGGGGGGGCCGGAAAATGGCTCCGGGCGAGACCCGCCCCAGGCCCTGACGTCGGGAAGGCCCCGCTCCATATTGCCAGCGGCAATGAGGCGTTGTGGTGGCCCCCATCCAGCGGAATCACAATTTGAATATGTTAATGTATTTAAACTAATGAATTAAATGCTTACCCACTCCCGCTATCGGTCCCGTTTCCATATTGGTGGCGGCGGCCAGCACTCCCATGCCTTCGGATCTCCTGGTTGGTGGGGGGAGCAGGTAAGTTTTCAGGGGGGTGTGGGAGCGGGGTTAAATGTTTTCGATTGGACTAGCGGGTGGTGGGAAGGGGTAAAGTTCATAGTTTATTAACTTTGGGGGGGGGGGGGGAGAAGGTCAGGAGCACAAGGCAAGTTTTTTTGGGGAGAGAGGGCAAGTAATAAATTTGATAGTATTTGGGGGGGGGGGGGGTAAGAGAGAGTGAGGATAACTTTATTTAATTTTTAACACTCGTAATTTAAAAAATTTAAATTACATTGAAGGGCTGGAAGCCCTTTAAAAATGGCATTGGCACCCGCCCCCTCCCACGTCATTGTGGGGGGGGGGGGGTCCAACCTGGATATGTAAATGAGCCACTGCATTTAATATCGTGGCGGCTCCACAGAGTAAATCCAGTGCATGCAGCCGCCACCTTTGAAGCTCACCGCCGAGATCAGCAGCGACTGGCAAAATTCAGCCCTCTTTTGCCATAAATACATCACATGTAAGGTACCCACTGGTAGAAACTTAAACAACTAAATACAATTGAAATTAAAGATGTCAATAATTTTCTGGCCACACCAACATATTCATGTTAATGTAAACTACATTATTTGCAGTGGGGGCAGCAAGTTCATCTTCATTTTATTTCAGTAGAAGCACTGCGCACTGCTACACCGAAGAGTGGAACAATAAGATATGCATTTGTATCTGTGGTTTTCCACATGACAATCTTGGTCACCTGAAGAAGTAGCAAATAGAGGTTAAGCATTCCCCCATAAGGACAGTGAGGGAATTTAAAATAAATATAAACTGAAGGACAGATCATCCTAGACTCCACTTCCAGAGGGTCATTTAGGTGTTTCACTGTCAAATGACTAAAAGCAGGCAGGTCTCCAATAGCCACATTTGGGGATTGGCACATTGCACAAGGAGACCAACAGACAGACTGTGAATGTGTGTGAATAAATACATTAGCAGACATGAACTGTTTTTTCTTAATCCAGGAAACATCACATTCTCATTCTTAAAAAAAAGGCATCTAGTCTTTTCAACAAACTGTAATGCTAGAAATTTTTAAAAGTTAAAGTCAGATGCTTTCAAGAGCAATTCAGGTGAAAGCAAATTCCAAATATAACCTCGACTTAGCATGAAACAGCTCTAAAGTGACTACTGCAAAATGCTGGATATAAATTTAATAAATTGAAATCTTTATATATTTTCGCATGGAGGAAGATTATTCAGAAGTCCCTTTTCAACACCTACCCAATGCTACATCCTCAAAAACAACAACATGGCAGTTAACCAGAATTTGGAAATAGTAGAGTGGGTTAGCTGAACTTTAGCACATTGCTAAACAGATGGTGGAATAATAAAGTACTCTAGGTTGCTAAGTTAGGTGGGCTTTTCAACTGGATAATGCTACCAGCTAGAACATTGGCTAACATCTTCTTTAGAAAAAGTGGTAAGAGGAGAGAGAGCAGGACTTCAGTTGTGCGTAATGCAGAGCCTGTCCGTCTTAGGAGCGCATTTATAGACAGGGAAGCACAAGTTTGCCTCAAACTGGACAGAACTGACAAAGTCAAATACAACACACTGCTACTGATCTGACTTTGAGATACCAGGAGCTATTTTTGGCTGGATGGAAGCAGAAATGTATTAGTAAGAGACGAGGCTGAACATTGAAACAACAATTGTATTTGTATCGTGATCTAAACATTATAAGGCATTTCTCAAAGAATGAACTGCATCTTGCAGCACCTAGGAGAGTTGGCTGAAAGCTCAGTAATAAAAGTAGCTTTTGAGGCAGTTCTAAGAGATCCAAAGAGTGAGTTCCAGAGGATTGAAAACTCCTCAATCAAGAAAGGAACATAAGGAGGAAGGAAGGACGCATGAGATCCCATAGGTGCTCCAGCAATGCAGCTGAGATATAGAGCTGCAAAAGCTTGGAGGGAGGGCAAGGAATTAGAATTTGGTACATTGGAAGCTGGGGAACCAGTGCAGACCAGTAAGGAGAGGACTGACGGGTGAATGAGAATGGGGCAGGACATGCACAAAATGATTTTGGACAAATCAATATCTGTATAACAAGGTGAGGATGGTGTTCCAGGAATCTTAACAAACGTATGATTAATAGTTTCAGTGACAACAATTTTGTCTCAGCAGAAATACGCAGTGTCAGTGGTGAGTGAATAGGATATTGGGTCTGGAGATTAATGTTAAAGAGGACACAGAAGTTGTGCACCATCTGGTTCAGCATAATTGGGTATCAGGGTAGGGAGCCTGCCGCAAGAACTAGAATATGGAGCTTTTCATAGGAGCCAAATAAGATACCTTTGTTTTTTCTAATGTTCAACTGGAGGATACTCTCGTTTATATACAGTCTGTCAACACAGATGGCTGAAGAATCAAAGATGGTGGAGAAGTAAGGCTAGCTGTCAGCTGCGTACACATGGAAATTGATCCTATGTCTGCGGATATTTCCAAGGAGAAGTAAATGGCCTAAAGGAGGAATCAAAGTAGTCGTCTTGGAGTATCCCGGAGGTAACTGTGCAGGAGAGCAAGCAGAAGCCCTTGCGGAAGATTTGCTGGTTCTCCTGGGATAAGTTTGAGTGGAATCAGTTGAGAGGAGTTTCCTTAAAGTACTGCACAGGTGAAAATGATGGTGAAGGATGGAGTGATTGACTTTGTTGAACGAACGATGCGAGGAGGTCAAGGAGGACAAGATGGATAGTATATTATGGACCTAGTCAGAGAATGTCATTGATAACTCTGACCATGGTGCTGTGGACAAAACAAGACACCTCGGTAATCGTCTCAGAAAAAGCATGAAAATAGCAGCTGCATGTGTGAGGATAAACACAGGTGACAACTTGGTTCTATTTAGGTCCCACCCTGATCTGCATCAAGCAAAGAAATAAAGGCCTGAATTTTATTAGCGCGTCGCACTTCGCAGCGGCATGCTTTGAATTCCGCGGCGTGCCGCCAAGCCCCCACAATATTATGTGGGGAGAGGCGGGACATCTGGCACAGTGAGGGTCCGTTTTGACAGCTATGTGGCAGGTGCTGGGCCCTATTTAAAGCACCCCAGCACTTGCTTCCTGACAGCTGCCAAAGAAATACTTAGTTTACTGTTGAAGAGTGGGGCTGCTGTCAATCTGGCAGCAAAGCAGAAAGTGCTGGAGAAACTCAGCAGGTCAGGCAGCATCTTTGGAGAGAGAAGCAGAGGTGACTTTCAGATCTGTGACTAAGTTCATTTCTCTGCTAACTGTTATGTGAAAAGATCTGTAACTGCAATTAAACGATCTTTGTTAAAAAAAAAAGGAAAATATGTTCATATTCTAGCTGCATTTCCAACTAGAAATAATACACCAACAATTATGATCAGCTGTTGCAGAAGCAGTGTTCATGAACATGCGTCGATGAGTAATAGATGAACAACCATGACAACAGCACAGATTTCCTCATGAGTCCTGCATTGGTTTTCAAACATGTGCACGACAAACCTTGCAGCCAGAAGTTAGAGCAGTTACACGGTGGAGTCACCTTTGCATTTAAAGGACCGCACCAAGAACTGAGGATGGCAGAGGAATACTCTAGGGTAGCCCCACAGTTCAGCGAAGCCTCCCTGCTCACTCTCCTACAGGTTGTGCGGGCAAGGCGGGAGGTCCTTTTCCCCAGCGATGGTAAGAAGAGACCCTCCTGCCTGAAAAAGGCAGCTTGGCTGGAGATGGCAGAGGAAGTTAGTCGCTGTGGGACCATCCGGCATCAAAGGCCGGAAGAGGATGAATGAGCTCCTCCAGCCAGCCGGGGCCCTCTAGGCCTCGTGCACACAGGGTACG
Source organism: Heterodontus francisci (assembly GCF_036365525.1). Lineage (NCBI taxonomy): Eukaryota > Metazoa > Chordata > Chondrichthyes > Heterodontiformes > Heterodontidae > Heterodontus > Heterodontus francisci. Next base: position 20,114,227 of record NC_090403.1, read on the forward strand.
AGTGCCGAAGTCATCCACAGCCAAAGGGCAATCAGATCAACAACCTTCCTCCAGTCAGGCTGCTAGTGCAGAGGTTGTACCTAGAAGGGGCACTAGCAAGCGTTTTCAGAGAACACACTGACACAAATGGGAATGCACAGGTGTCACAGCAATGTAAATACATCTTTCACTAAATGTTTCTCACCAACATGTGTGCCCTTTTCTCAGTGTGAATGATGTCGGCCAACATGTAGCGCCAATGTCACATCCTTTTGCACAGCTGGCCCTTGAGGAGAGCCAACATACCCAATAACATCATTGCCATGTCACCTTTACTCATGAGCGTCTCCACCGATGCAGTGACATGGACATTGGCTCAGTCAGCTGCTGCCTCATATGGTTTACACAGGGATGCTGCAGATGTGGACTGCCGCACAGCAGGTGAGCCAGTTCTGTAGAAGTTCACTGACCTGAAACGTTAACTCTGCTTCGCTCTCCACAGATGCTGCCAGACCTGCTGAGCATTTCCAGCATTTCTTGTTTTTAATTTTAGGTGAGCGAGGGTGATGTGTGGCTTTCAGAGCTCATGTCAGTTCCTATGGAGCAGATAGCCTTTGTCTGATAAGTCACTGCTATACATCCCTAGTTCACTGCTAGCCCTGCATGCAGAGCCTGGGTACCATCTGCCTCCCATGCGTCTTCCCTGTTGTAGGTCCTCAGCGTCCTTGTGGACGAGGAGTAATCCTGTTGACATCTCCTCTCATCACAGCAGGCATGCCCCCTATTGGGTGCGTAGTTGTGCAGAGCACAGCAAGCAGCAAAGAAAGGAGCTGGCCTTTTCAGCCTATAGTACAAGGCATCAGCCTATCTATCCAGGCATTGGAAGCGCTTTTTCAGCATGCCGATCTCCTGCTCTTGTAGCTCAGTGGCTGGCATTGTATCTCTCCTCTGCAGCAGTGGTGGGGTCTCTCACTGGTGTTGGGAGACAAGTCTGCAAGGGATAGCCCTGGTCTCCAAGAAGCCATCCCTCCATCTGAGCCAGTTCAGTGAACAGCAGTGGCATCTGGGACTGGCGCAGGGCCCAGGTGTCATGGCAGCTGCCTGAGAAGTGGGCACAGATTTGCCTGAAGCATCTCCAGTGATCACATACCAGCTGCACCTAGATTGAGAGGGTTCCTTTAATGGTGATGTCTGTAGGTGGTAGCCTGGCAGGAGGCCTGATGGCCACAGGGGTGCTGTCTATGAACCCTAAAATTTATGGTTCTCCGGTAATGGTGCCGAAACTGATGGCCCTCTAGGCCTGGCTGTGAGAGTCCGTCCTGAAGCAGATATACTCACTGGCACTCTGGTGCAGGGCACTGGTGACCTCCCCGATGCAGCTGTACACTGCTGACTGCGTGAGCCTACAAAGGTCTCTGATGGGCCCCTGAAAAGCTGCATAGGCGGCAAGCTTAAGAACTGTTGCCACAATGACGACTGCAGGCATAGGATGCCCACCGAAGCCCATGGGCTGCAGGTAATCGTTGAGCAGGGCACAGAGATGTGTAACCACGCTCTCTACATGCACAATTGCATCTGACACTGGTGCTCTGACAGCTGACGGCATGTCATGTGGGGCCTGTAGATACACGGCGACCGCAATGGTGAGCTCCCCTTGGGGGCTGCTGCTCACGACTGGGGGTCTCTTCGGGGACTGCAACTGCCTGTTGATTTTGCCTCTGGCGAGTACAGGTCCTCAGGAGCAGAGGATCACACAATGTAAAAAAAGCCCCATCCATTTCTGTGCGATAAAGAAAGTTGCATCCTTCATTTATTCAAAGGTTCCGAATAGGGCAGGGATTGGTGTTGACATAGATCAGGTGCTTTCATGGATCAACTATGTGATGTGGCATGGCATTGCCATCTCAGCTAACACTCAGAGTGGCACAGCATGACCACATCAATACCCTACCACCCATATAACCTTAATGCTCCTACCCTTTCTGGCACCCTTCCCACACACAGGGTGACTAGAGTGCCATTGTTCCTTCACACAGAGAAACAAACGCAGAGCGTACACTGTTTACGGAGGGAGGGTACACAGTACCTCCCTTCATGTCTGCAGAGCTTTCCCTTCAGTAATCCAAGACCCCCTCCCTCTTCCCTTTAAGAATGCAGAGCTGAGACCCCTGTAATCCCCCCTTCCTCCTCTCCTCCAGCATGCAAAGTGAGACCTTTGTAATCCACCCCCTCCCTTCCAGTATGCAGAGTGAGACCCCTGAATATCTGAACTTACCTTCACTGGCGAAAACTTCTGCTTCTGATGACCTGTCAACTTTTCTGTTCGTGAACGGGACGGCATGTGACGGCTGCCTGTTGAACGTAAAATGCGGAGGTGTGCAGCAAGAGGAAGTGGGCTGCATAATCAGGAGAGGTAAGTACCGTTTCGAATACGGTAATTGGGGTGCTGCTGCCAAGCAGCCGTACCAAGGTCCCCCCTGCCACCGGTAGTATGTGGCGGGCCCTTCTTGATGTCGGGGGTTGAGGTAGGCCTCTCCCCACAGAATTTTACCCCCCCACTGCGATTCGCAGCGTCGAGGAGCTGGTAAAATTCAGCCCAACGAGTAGAATTTATGGCTTCTCTGATCAATTGAAGGGACAGAGAGCAAAGTTATAACTTGGTATTGTAGGGCTTTGTAAAAAAGGACACGGCCACTGGCCTGACAGCAGGCCAAGAGACTGCCTTCTTGACTACATGAATCAGGCCAGACAGATAAAGAAAATTAGAAGGAAAACTCATCCACCACCCCATAAAAATACAAGTTTGGACAAAGAAAATGGGTGAATTTATACAAAAAAAAACAAGAACATGTATAACATTATTAAATCTCACACTAAATACTCAATTGAAAATAATGATTTAGTAAAACTTTAAAAAAATTAAAATTAAGTAAAATCCCCATCTACCTATTGAACCCAGTCTTCCTTGTTTTCCTCATGCCTCTGAAATGCATTGCAACATTTTCAATGTTGAAAGGTGCTATTAAATGCAAGTTGCTGTTGAAGTCACTGCCACTTCTGAAGAAATTCAGTAGCCAGAAACAATATCTTTTTCCTAAGGCCTAAATAACTTCCTCTCCTTTTCTGACCCTTAATGTGCAGTGATTGTCTTTCCAATCCCAATAGAAGTACACCCTGGATTTCCTTGAAGATATGCACTCTACTTATCATCCAACCATTTCATTCCCATACAACACCTTTCATAATGCCTCATCCCAAATGACAATTATTATCCACTATGAAGGCACTATCATGGAGATATTTTTCTTAAATGTGAAATAGTCTAAAGTAGTGATACCAACTGCTCCAGCATTTACTTTCAGTGGACTTTGTGGTTCATGTGTAAACTATAATTGCAAATTTCAATTACTGCGTAAATTAAGTTTGAGAATGATTTTATAGTCATTCTTGTAAACAGAACAGACATGAGATACACGAGAGAATTTATGTGAAGCAGCGTTAAGTTTCAACACTCCCGGTCTATTCAATGCCAAAATTATTAAAAGTCTGGAAAAAAAGGTTATAAATACACTATACTTATAGACACCACAGAAATAGGATTTCAATTCCCACTTTTCAGCGGATATAAATCATCTGTACCTTCTTTGCATGTCAGTTATTGCATTTTTTACACTTGTAGAATTGAAAATGATCTCATCACTCTCAAATCAAAAGCATAGATAAAATTATGGTGGAAAACTGAATAGGACAATGGGCCACCTGTATTTAAAAGCCATTACAAACAGAGAATGATTTTGGATTGCCTTTTCTACTTGAGGAAGTCTCACCCCTTCATTGTGTGATTTTGTAATGACACACTAAGCACATTTCAGTCAACAGCTATTTCATGGTATGGGATGATGCCAACATTTCACATTAACAATAAGAAATCAAGGTTCTTATTCCTCAATACTAATACATTAACAATAGGCAAGCTTTCAACGAAACAGGTAGTTTTCTTCGCAGAAGCTCAGGACGAAAGTTTTAACTAGTCAATATGATCTCCTGAATTCAGAGTAAAAGCAAAATACTGCGGATGCTGGAAATCTGAAACAAAAACAAGAAATGCTGGAATCACTCAGTAGGTCTGGCAGCATCTGCGGAAAGAGAAGCAGAGTTAACGTTTCGGGTCAGTTCCGAAGAAGGGTCACTGACCCAAATCGTTAACTCTGCTTCTCTTTCCACAGATGCTGCCAGACCTGCTGAGTGATTCCAGCATTTCTTGTTTTTGTTCCTGAATTCAGAGATTGGCCAGAATTTTACCCCTGGTGAACGGGAGCCATCCCCTGGATCCGCCTCCCCAGGCCTGGGGATCCGATCTGCATTTTGCGGTCCCCAAGCCTTTAACTGGTCTGAGGCGGGACTTCCACCTCATTGAGGAAGGAAGGCCTGCCTAATGGAGCTGCCGGCCAATAGAGTGCCGGCAGCTCTTTGTCCCAGCAACGTCACTGGGAGTGGTGGACACTGCTGGGACTTGTTAAAAATTCATTCATGGGTTGTGGGCGTCGCTGGCTAGGCCAGCATTTATTGCCCATCCCTAATTGCCCTTGAGAAGGTGGTGGTGAGCTGCTTTCTTGAACCGCTGCAGTCCATGTGAGCTAGGTACACCCTCAGTGCTGTTAGGAAGGGAGTTCCAGGATTTTGACCCAGCGACAGTGAAGGAACAGCGATATAGTTCCAAGTCAGGATGGTGTGTGACTTGCGGGGGAACTTGCAGGTGATGGTGTTCCCATGCATTTGCTGCCCTTGTCCTTCTAGGTGGTCGAGGTCCCAGGTTTGGAAGGTGTTGTCTAAGGATCCTTAGTGCATTGCTACAGTGCATCTTGCAGATGGTACACACTGCTGGCATTGTGCATCAGTGGTGGAGGGAGTGAATGATAGTGGATGGAGTGCCAATCAAGCGGGATGCTTTGTCCTGGATGGTGTCGAGCTTTTTGAGTGTTGTTGGAGCTGCACCCATCCAGGCAAGTGGAGAGTATTCCATCACAGTCCTGACTTGTGTCTTGTAGATGGTGGACAGTCTTTGGGGAGTCAGCAGGTGAGATACTCTGACCTGCTCTTGCAGCCACGGTATTTATATGGCTACTCCAGTTCAATTTCTGATCAATGGTAACCCCTAGGATGTTGATAGTGGGGGATTCAGTGATCGTAATGCTACTGAATGTCAAGGGGAGATGGTTAGATTCTCTCTTGTTGGAGATGGTCATTGCCTGGCACTTGTGTGGCGTGAATGTTACTTGCCACTTATCAGCCCAAGCCTAGATGTTGTGCAGGTCTTTCTGCATTTCTACACGGACTGCTTCAGTATCTGAGTCGTCGCAAATGGTGCTGAACATTGTGCAGTCATCAGCAAACTTCTCCACTTCTGATCTTATGATTGAAGGAAGGTCACTGATGAAGCAACTGAAGATGGTTGGACGTAAGACACTACCCTGAGGAACTCCTGCAGTGATGTCCTGGAGCTGAGATGACTGACCTCCAACAACCACAACTATCTTCCTTTCTGCGAGGTAGAATTCCAACCAGCGGAGAGTTTTCCCCGATTCCCATTGACTTTAGTTTTGTTAGGACTCCTTGATGCCATACTCGGTCAAATGCTGCCTTGATGCCAAGGGCAGTCGCTCTCACCTCACCTCTTGAGTTCAGCTCTTTTGTCCGTGCTTGAACCAAGACTGTAAGGAGGTCAGGAGCTGAGTGGCCCTGGCGGAGCACAAACTGAGCATTACTGAGCAGGTTATTGCTAAGCAAGTTCCGCTTGATAGCACTGTCGATGACACCTTCCATCACTTTACTGATGATTGAGAGTAGACTGATGGGGCGATAATTAGCAGGGTTGGACTTGTCCTGCATTTGTGTACAGGACATACCTGGGCAATTTTCCACATTGCAGGGTAGATGCCAGTGTTGTAGCTGTACTGGAACAGCTTGGCTAGAGGCACGGCAAGTTCTGGAGCACAGGTCTTCAGTACTATTGCCGGAATATTGTCAGGGCCTGTAGCCTTTGCAGTATCCAGTGTCTTCAGTCGTTTCTTGATATCACGCACAGTTAATCGAATTGGCTGAAGTCTGGCATCTGTGATGCTGGGGACTTCAGGAGGAGGCCAAGATGGATCCTCCAGTCGGCACTTCTGGCTGAAGATTGTCACAAATGCTGCAGCCTTATCTTTTGCACTGATGTGCTGGGCTCCCCCATCATTGCGGATGGGGATATTTGTGGAGCCTCCTCCTCCAGTTAGTTGTTTAATTGTCTACCACCATTCACGGCCAGATGTGGCAGGACTGCAGAGCTTAGATCTGATCCGTTGGTTATCGGATCATTTAGCTCTGTCATGCTACTTGTGCAACTGTGGCAACCCAGCTTCCACAAGATGACGTTGGGGAGCCCCAGAACCAAGGTAAGTTTTTGGTGCCTCACTGGGGGTCTTCGGTCAGGCCCCGGCGAGGCAAGGGTGGTCGATTGGGTGGAGGAGGGGGGTTGGGGGCGTGTTGGGTGCTGGGGGTGGTTGGGGTAGTGGGGGCGGCCCTCCGTCGGGCACAAGCTGCCTGATCATGAGGACCCCGCACCAGGCCATCAGAGAGCCATCTGGTTTTGCCAGGTGGCTTCTCTCTGGCCTAGTCCACCCAACCGGCTAGGGGTAAAATCCCCGTGACAGCGGGCGGAGGCCCTTAATTAAGTGGCTACTTAAGGGCCTTGATTGGCCTGGGGCAGGCGGGCCGTTTGTCGCCGCCGCCCTATATAAAGTGGAGGTGGAGGCAGGAGAGGATCGGGACGGGAAGGGCCCACTGAGCCTTCCAACCCATTTTACGCATCCCCCCCCCCCCCCACAAACTTCTCGCTCTTTGGGGGGAGGGCATGTAAAATTCCGACCATTGTTTCATAACATTTAATTATACATCTGTCCATTTTAGTTCGGCCTTTCAGAAATACCATACAGCCCTCTCATTATGGCATCTTAAATTATTCCAGAATTTTACCTCAACCTCCGGGCATTGATCATGCTCTGTGTGAAGAACTTTCTGACATCTGTCCTACAAATAGAATTTAGAAATAAGAAAGGCGCGATCACTTTGATGGGATTATACTATAAGCCCCCCAATAGTCAGAGGGAAGTGGAGCAGCATATATGTAGGGAAATCACAGATAGGTGTAGGAATTATAGGGTTGTAATTGTAGGTGATTTTAACTTCCCTAATATTGACTGGGACTGCCTTCGTGCTAAGGGATCAGATGGGGAAGAATTTGTTAAGTGTGTCCAGGATAGTTTTCTGAAGCAGTATGTGGATGGCCCTACCAGAGAAGGGGCTACACTCGACCTCCTCTTAGGAAATGAGAATGGGCAGGTGGTTGCTGTGTCAGTGGGGGAGCACTTTGGGACCAGTGACCATAACTCTATTAGCTTCAAGATAGTTATGGAAAAGGATAGGACTGGTCCTCAGGTTGAAGTCCTAAATTGGGGGAAGGCTAATTTCGATGGCATCAGACAGAAACTCTCAAAAGTTGAATGAGAGAGGCTGTTTACAGGTAAAGGGACGTCTGGCAAGTGGGAGGCTTTTAAAAGTGAGATAGGAAGAGTTCAGGGCCGGCATGTTCCTGTTAGATGGAAGGGCAAGGCTGACAAGTTTAGGGAACCTTGGTTGACGCGGGATAGTGAGGGTCTGGTCAGGAAAAAGGAGGCGGCCTATACCTGACATATCATCAAAATAGCATTTTTTTTTGTCGATTCAAGGGATGTAGGTATTGCTGGCAAGGCCAGCATTTATTGCCCATTCCTAACTGCCCATGAGATGGTGGTGGTGAGCCAGCTTCTTGAACCACTGCAGTCCGTGTGGTGAAAATACTCCCACAGTGCTGTTAGCGAGGGAGTTCTCGGATTTTGACCCAGTGACAGTGAAGGAACGGCGATATAGTTCCAAGTCAGGATTGTGTGTGGCTTGGAGGGGAACTTGCAGCTGGTGATGTTCCCATGCATCTGCTGCCCTTGTCCTTCTAGGTGGTAGAAGCTGCGGGTTGGAAGGTGCTATTGAAGAAGCCTTCACGAGTTGCTGCGATGCATCTTGTCGATGGTACAGACTGCTGCCACTATGCACAGGTGGTGGAAGGAGTGAGTGTTGAAGGTTGTGCATGGGGTGCCAATCAAGCAGGTTGCCTTGTTCTGGATGGTGTTGAGTTTCTTGAGTGTTGTTGGAGCTGCACACACCTCGGCAAATGGAGAGCATGCCATCACACTCCTGACTTGTGCCTTGTAGATGGTGGACAGGCTTTGGGAAGGCAGGAGGTGAGTTACTCAACACACAATTCTCAGCCTCTGACCTGCTTTTGTAGCCACAGTATTTATATGGCTGACCCAGTTAAGTTTCTGGTCAATGGTACCCCCAGGATTTTGATGGTGGGGGATTTAGTGATAGTAATGTCTTTGAACATCAAGGAGGGATGGTTAGATTCTCTTTTGTTGGAGATGGTCATTGCCTGGCACTTGTGTGGCGTGAATGTTACTTGCTACTTATCAGCCCAAGCCTGAATGTTGTCCAGATGCTACTGCAATTGGACACGGACTGCTTCATTATCGAAGGAGTGGCGAATGGTATTGAACATTATGCAATCATCAACCAACATCCCCACTTCTAGGCCTAGGACACTACCCTGAGGAATTGCTGCAATGATGTCCTGGGACTGACTTGACTGGCCTCCAGCACCCACAATCAGCTTCCTTTGTGCTGGGTATGATCCTAATGGAGACTTTTCCCCATCATTCTCAGTGACTCAAATTTTGCTAGGGTTCCTTGATGCCACACTTGGTCAAATGCTGCTTTGATGTCAAGGTCAGACACTCTCACCTCACCTCTGGAATTAGCTCATTTTTCCATGTTTGGACCAAAGCTATAATGTCTGGAGCTGAGTGGCCCTGGCAGAACCCAAAATGAGCATTGATGAGCAGGTTATTGCTGAGTAACCACTTGATAGCACAGTCAATGACACCTTCCTTCACTTTGATGATTGAGTGCAGATTGATGGGGCAATAATTGGCTGGATTTGATTTGTCCTGCTTTTTATGAACAGGACATACCTTGGCAATTTTCCACATTGTTGGGTAGATGCCAGTGTTGGAGCTGTATTCGAACAGTTTGGCTAGGAGCGAGGCTAGTTCCAGAGTACAAGTCTTCAGTCCTACAGCAGGACGTTGTCAGAGCATATAACTTTGCTGTATCAAGTGCATTCAGCCATCTCTTGGAATCACATAGAGTAAACTGAATTGGCTGAAGACTAGCATCTATGATGCTGGGGACCTCAGGGGCAGGCCTAAATGGATCATCCATCCGGCACTTCTGGTGGAAGATGGTTGCAAATGCTTTATCCTTTGCATTGATATGCTGATACAATTGAGAATGGGGATGTTTGCGAAGCCTCCTCCTCCCATTAGTAGTTTAATTGTCCACCACCATTCACAACTGGATGTGGCAGGACTGCAGAGCTTTGATCTGATTCATTGGCTGTGGGATCGTTTAGCTCTGTCCGTAACATGCGACTTCTACGGTTTAGGCTGCATGTAGTCCTGTGTTGTAGCTTCACCAACTTGGCACCTCATTTTTGGTATGCCCAGTGTTGTTCTTGGCATACTTCCTTATACTCCTCATTGTACCAGGGTTGGCCTCCTGGCTTGATGGTGATGGTAGAGTGAGTTATATGCCAGGCCATGGGGTTACAGATTGAATACAATTCTGCTGCTGCTGATGGTCCACAATGCCTCATGGATGCCCAGTTTTGAGCTCCTTGATCTGTTCTGAATCTATCCCAATTAGCATGGTGGTAGTATCACACCACATGATGGAGGGTATCCTCACAAGACAGAACTGTGTGCAAAAGGTCACTCTTATCAATACTATCCTGGACAGACGCATCTGTGACAGGTAGATTGGTGATGACGAGACCGTGTCGGATTTTCCATCATGTTGGTACTTTCACAAACTGCCGAAGGCCTGATATGTTCTTCAGGACTCGGCCAAGTCAGTCAATGGTGGTGCTACCGAGCCACTCCTGGTGATGGACATGGGAGCTTCCCACCCAGAGTACATTCTGGATCCTTGCTACATTCAGTTTTTCTTCCATATTGTGTTCAAAATGGAGGAACACTGATTCATCAGCTGAGGGAGGGCGGTAAGCGGTAATCAGCAGGAGGTTTCATTGCCCATGTTTGACTTGATGCCTTGAGACTTCATGGGGCCCAGGTTCAATACTGAACACTCCCAGGGCCACTCCCTCCCGACGCTACACCACTGTGCTGCCACCTCTGGTGGGACTGTCCTGCCAGTGGGACAGGACATACCCAAGGATGGCGATGGAGGTGTCTGGGGCATTGGCTAAAAGATATGATTCAGTGAGTATGACTTTGTCAGGCTGTTGATTGACTAGTCTGTGGCACAACTCCCCAAATTTTTGCAAGAAGGACTTTCCAGGGTTGACTGAGCAGGACTGTGCCTTTGTCGCTTCTGGTGCCTAAGTAGATGCCAGGTGGTCTGTCCAGTTTTATTCTTATTCAATTTTTCTGTCGAGGTTTGTTACAACTGGGTGGCTTTCTCAGCCATTTCAGAGGGCAGTTAAGAGTCAACCACATCTAGAGTAACACATAGGCCAGACTAGCTAAGGACAGCAGATTTCCTTGCCTGAAGTACATTGATGAAAGAGATCTGTTTTTACAACAATCAGGTAGTTTTATGATCATCATTACTGAGACTTTTTTTAAATTCCAGATTTATTAATTAATTGAAATTTAATTCCCTTAGCTGCTGTGGTGGGATTTGAAGTCACAACTCTGGAACATTAGGCTGGATATCTGGATAACTAAAATAAAAACAAAAAATGCTGGAAATACTCAGCAGGTCTGGCAGCATCTGTGGAGAGAGAAGCAGTGAACGTTTCAGGTCAGTGACCTTTCATCAGAAGTTCTGACCTGAAATGTTAACCTGCTGAGTATTTCCAGCATTTTTATTTCAGATTTCCAGCATCTGCAGTAATTTGCTTTTATTATCTGGATAACCAGCCCAGTAACATTACCAATATGCTGTTAGAAGGGATGACTAGAGATACCCTGTGTGACCACCTGCAGAGAGTAGCAGTACTGGAGACTTCTGGAAAAGGAAGTCACGTTTCAGCAATTTATTTTTAGGAGGTAACTCAGTTGGTGCATGATGATAACCCTGTCAACATTCTCTATTTGGGCTTACAGAAAGCTTGAGACATGGTCCCACACAACAGATTACTAGATAAGATATATTCCTGTGAAATAAGAAGGCAGCTCTTGTATTGGATAGGGAATTCATTCTCCCAGATAGAGGGCTATTATTAGTGAAAGTGGTTCGGTGGAGATTGCCAGGAGCCCTGCGATAATCATGTAATGGCTGCTCCTCCTCACAATTTATATTCATGATTTAGATGAAGGTTTTGTGGGTATTGTCCATACGTTCATGGGTGGCATGAAGATTTGTGCTAGTGTTAGGACCCTCAATGAGATCTGATCTAGATGCAATGAGGGAATAGGCCCACATCTGGTACATTTAATTTAGTGTAGATCAACGTAGTGTCATGCAAGTGGGTAGGCCTAATGCCAAGCATGTACATACAAGGCCTGGTACAGAATTAATTTCTATTGAGCATGAAATGGAACTAGGAGTTATAATGCATGAGTCTCTGAAGAAGCACAACCAGTGCCAAGAGGCTATCATTAAGATAAAGAGTGCTTAGGTGTATAGCAAGCGTGATCCAATATAAAACCAAAGGAACCACAGTGACCTTGTATAAGATAGGTATACTATGTCCAATTCTGTTTCCCTCACATGGCAGTTAATAGAGGCCTTAGAAAAAATTTAAAGAAGAGCCATTAAATGGTCCATAGTGATAGATCCTGTTTCTGAATGTGTGCAATCTGCACAATTTATCTGTAACATTTAATAAACTAAATAATAGAAGCCTTCTCTCTGTTGATTTTCAAAACTACTTAAAGAAAAGCTAAATGACAAAATTCAGAAACTCAATTCAAGTAAAATGCATTTTGAGTATTTTTTAAAACTGTGCAAAAGGTTGAAATAGTAGTTAAAAAGGATAAACAATCATGATCTAATTATCATCAGTATTTTGTTGTTGTTTAGAAAATATAAATATTTTAACAACAGAAATAAAGAGGACCTGCCAATAGCTAGAGGTCAATGATTTAAGATAACTGGCAAAGGAACTAGAGGCAACACTGGAAAATCTTTTTTACGCAACTAATGGTTCAGATTTGGATAGCATTACCTGATGGGTGGTGGAAACAGATTCAATAGGAGCCTTCAAAAGGGAACTGGATAAATACTTGAAGGAGAAACAAAATTGCAGGGATATGGAGAAAGAATGGGGAAGTGGAACTAAGTGGATTTTTCTCCAAAAGAGCCGCTGCAGACTTGATGGGCTGAATGGCCCTCTTCTGTGCTCTACTATTCTATGATTCTATAAATGCTTAATTATCACAATAGATTTAGAAAGCTGGATCTTTTTAATCTTGAAAAGTATAGACTTCTGGTGATTTCACTGAAGTACTTAAAATGATGACAGGACTAGACTGTCTGTGTTGTCACAAAAACGTGCTATGATGAATGATGATTTTTTTAATCCACCGGCTGGAAACCTGAATTAAATTTAAAAGAAAAAGCAACAGATAAAAGGTGACTCTACTAGCAGCTAAGGTGGCCACCCCAATTTGCATCACTATACTCGACAATCCGATGCATTGAGGTGGAGACAAATTATCTTCACAGTCCCCTCAAGAACAATGACCTGGGGAATCTGAGTGAACTACCTATCCTGTTCCCATTAGCAAGACATTAAGGCCATCACCGGAATATTAAACTGGTGGAGATGAACCACTAAAACCTAATCACTTGAACAATGGGACCCTAGTTCTGAGAAGGGAATTCCCAGACATGGACTGATTAAGTTGCAAGAGGGAATACACACTGGTAGCCATCATGTTGAATCACTGGGTGATGGTCAAGTGACAGGCCTACCATCTGTGTATTTAAGCTGGTGTTTTCTCTGCAGCAACTAGACAAGCAGCTAGACACTGACAAGAGAAGACCTCAGTGGGGTCCCTCCTCCCTCTCTCTCTCCCCAGTCCATCTTGCAAGCTATGAACCCTGGCTGCTGGCCATAACCATCTAGTTTTGTCACAGCTGCAGACAGAGACCCCTGGAAGGAAATCATCCACATTACTAGCTCCAAGAGAACCACCAAATCAGCTATCCACATCTTCAAACCGAAGCCTCAGGACCAACAAATTCAGCCTGAAGCCAGCTGAGTCATCAACCTCCACACACTATATACCCCTTTTTATTTTTCTGGACTCTAAGTTGACCAATCTATCCTCCCCCCACTCTGTAACCTATTTGTGTTTGCGTGTGAGAACCGCGAGTGTATGTGTGTGAAAGTTGAAGCATATTTTATTAATTTATTTTGATTGGTTTAAGTACAATAAAGCTAATCTCTTTCTTTGTTAAACCCAACAAAACTGATCCGATTGGTTGATTTTAAGATCATAGCATGCAAATAGTTAAATACTCACTGAATTGGCAAGGATATCCACTTTAAAAGAGAAATAAACCTGTGGTGGTCGAACAAGGAGAGGGAAAAAGAGGGGAGCCCTTCAACCCCTCCTGATCGTAACAGTGTGAACAGACTATTTTGCACATGGTAGGTTAGGGAAATCGAGGGGACATGCATTTAAGCTACGTGAGCATAGGTTAAAGGTCAGGATATCTTATTTACACAGAAAGTTATGAACAGATGGAACAAGTTAATTGCTCCTGTGATGAGTGTGGATTTGTTGCAACAAGGAATTTAAAATGTGCTGGATTAGTTCTTTGCTGTGGCTAATATCACTGCTTACAAAAAGGAGATAGGATGTTGGGTAGGTATGTCATGGTCACTGTGATCTCTCAAACTCGTGTTGATCACTTTAAGGGTTGAGGACGAATTTCCAAAGTAATGAAAAAGGCTATAAAGGGGAGGAAGTCACACTTCAGTTGTACAGAGCCCTTGTCAGGTCCCATCTGGCGTGCTCCATTCTGCTTTTGGCAGGGCAAGTCAGGAAAGATATGTGTCTTGCAGGGGATGTAGTACAAATTCACTAGAATGATATTGGGCCTCAGAGAATTAAAATATAGGGACATCCTGCATATCTTGGCTTGTATTCCCTTGCATTTACAAGGATTAGGAGTGAACTAATTGTAGAATTTAAATCGATAAAAGGATACGCTAGGGCAAACAGATTATTTCCACTGGTGGAGCAATCCAGAACAAGGGAGCACAATCTTAAAATTAGAGCTAGGCCATTTAGGACTGAATGCAAGGAGTACTTTTTCACACAACTGATAGTGAAAGTCTGTAATTCCCATCCCAAAGGGCTGTGGAGCTGTCAGATTTTTATTAGGTTAGGGCATCAAGGGATATGGAGCGGGTAAATGACTTTGATCAGCCATGATCTAATGGCCTATTCCTGTTCCTAGAAACTGGCCTAGGATTTTTATTTTGAAATGTTGTCTTTCCCAGAGATTGCATGGCTGCAGGTGGCAAGGGTACAATGGGGTTAATAATACTATGTTGCACCATGAATGTTTGGGACAAGCTTGATGGTCGAGCAAAGCCTTTCCTGTTTGTCTTTTTATATGTTTGTAGAATGGTTTCAGGCACATTTGGCACATAGCACTGGCTGATTTATATTTCTAGGGGAGATTGGGAACAAAATTAGTGTTCTCTGAAGTAAAAATTCAACAGGTAGTCTGCGACTGAAGTCCATGATAGAATAACCATAGATTAACTTTGGATCGAGTGGGTTTGATCTTCTTCCGAGTTGGGAAGTAAGCTGAGAGAAATTTAAGCTCCACACTCGAGGTAGAAGTAAAATCACTGAGATGTACACTGGGACTCCACTATAACACAGTCCATTGGGTCCGAATTGCAAGACTGCATTTAGGTGAGATCACATAATTTCATATCTGGAGCCTACTGCTCAGGCTGGATTCTGCCAGTGCCAAGGCCAGAGCTAATATTGCAGCATACCCCTACAGTTTCCAGTCCTCGTGTTCCAAAATAAATGAATAAAGCTGGCACTATGTAAAATCAACCAATCAAATGGCTGCTTTTAATTTTTCTTTTTTAAAGTGGCTGGTTGCGTTTGTAGCGGGGGGAGGCTTGTGGATGCATTTGCAGAATGAAAACCTTGGGGTCCAATGTGGACCCATGTTATAATGGACCGTATTATAGCAGAGTTCCAGTGTACATGCCCTGAAAGTGCTGAAAATTTGCGCCATAGTACTGGCGTATCTAGTGTATGCCATTATTATGGTGCAGAAATTGCAGACAATGACGTTGATTGACGCATGTCATTACCTAAGTCATGCCATAACTTGCTGGGGCTTTTGTGCTGTTCCAGAGGCCCTTGTCGATGAAGTGCAACAGCGAACAATCATAGTTCCGCTCCCTTCCAATTAAAATAAATGGCAATTGGGAATTTGCCGCTTTTAAGTCAGTGTTAATGCTGGCGTCACTTAGACTGAAAAATAATTGCGCTGGAAAATTGGCAGCAGTCTGATTTATAGGTTTATACAAGATGCTGCTGCTGATGCCTCATTATCCACATGTACTGCACAGAACATTAACTGGAGAAAATCCCCAGACCCATTCTCGTAAATCAAATTCAAAATGCTATGAGGCATTTGAGAAAGACTTGCTTTTGCATTTAAACTCCAAAAGTGACTCCGAACGGCGCTAAATAAATATAAATGTTTGTAGTTATAAATTTTGCCATTGACAAATTTGTAAAAATGTAGGCAAGTGTTGTTATACATCTGGAGAACAGGAAGAACACATACCCTCAGTAAAATAATACATCAGAAGCAATTAGAAACAGAAGTTAGCTCATTCCTTTTTTGGATTTGTCCTGTTTTTGATGCTTTCAGAATTGTGCTTAATCGGCAGCAATAAGTAGAGAATAGAAAATGAGTTTTAATCGCTAGTAGTAATGGCAACAACCACAAGCAACCAATCATGTTTCACGGAGTCTGCCCTCACTGTCAAACAGTTGAGCATTTTTATTTAAAATGTAAGCCTTGTTAAGCAAGTGCACTTCATGGCATCAGAATCCCATGCTGTACCAGCAAATAGATGCCCAGGGGATTATCATAACAATTAAAATCATTTATCATGTGACAGTCCTAGGTGTCATGAAAAACATTTACAGGGGAGAATGATTGCAAATCGTGCATTTATACCACTGTTTCCTCATTAAAATACATAGATTTGATCTGTGTCTGTGCCTAGGGGTAAAACTTCTTAGGTATTCCTAAATGCCAGTTTTCTTAAATGACTATATATAAAAGCAGACACAATCCTCAACACCATGAGTGTGTATTGGGCATCAGGCGATTTGCCCTGACTCATAGCTGCTGTGTATGCTAATCGATTCTCCAGCAAATTTGAGGAAATTCGCTGGGAAAATCAGGGAGGGGAACGGTTCAACCTATGGTGTTCAGTGCCAATAATGCCACTGTAGCCAATTCTGGGCTATAAGGTATTAAACGGTGTACACAGATGTAGATGGAACAAACCCAGGAGATTAGCAAAGGGGTGGAATAAAAAAAATGACCTCTCCAAACCATAGTACCATAGATAAAAAGTGCCTTGAATAGTCTACCCCCAGTAGATATAAAAGGTTATGATATACAGCAGCTATTAAGAGAGGTGAGATACAACATGGCCAAAATGTTGCAGGGTGGGTGAGGGGCAGCGAAATAGTGAAAGCGACATTACAAATCTCTCAGCAATTTGCACAAAACGTAGTGTCATAACAAACGGAGAAAAATGGTCATTGTACCGATTTACAAAAAAGATATAACGAGCTGTGATAACTATATGGAAGAAAGCTTGATCAGCCAAACTATTGAAATATTCACCTTGTGTATTAATGGCCAAGGCAGGAAGTGGCTGCAATACAATTGATCAATTATTCTCACAACTCAGCAAGGAGCGTACAATCTTTATACATTAATTTTATTGATTTTAAGTTGATTTTTAGCTCAATCTGCCAAATGGGTATTAAAAATTATGAGGGCTTACAACACATCAGAGACTCGTCTGCCTCAATGAAGAGCCCTACAGAATTTCACACAGTGCCGTATGGACAGCCAGTAAATTTACAGGATGACTTAAAGCAAACAGTGAGGTGAGACAAAGCTGTCAACTACAAATGGCAACAACCTTGATATCATTGATGTAGAATGACTAGTCTCTGGAAAAAGTGGGTTCACAAGTCAAATTATACAAGTAAATGAGAAACCGACCAGTTGCCGCTAGTCCACAAATGACAACAAGTATTCTTGGGGTAAACCAAGTAGGTAGAGAAAAGATGAACTGCATCCAAACACAAATCAGAGAAACTAGCTATTAATCTAGAATAAACTTAGTTTAATTGAAACTACACATGGAGGAAAGAAGGGGCATTAGTTTGACAGATATAAGCACAGCTTGTAGAATAGCAGAGCGTACAACAAAACAGAAAGTAAAAAAGTGAAACACTGCTGATGCTGGAAAGTTGAAAGAAAAACAGAAAATGCTGGAAACCCACATTGTGTCAGTCAGCATCTGTGGAGATAACAGACAAGATAACCTTTTGGGTACAGAACCATCTTCAAAATTGAAAATACCAGGCAGATGGTATTTTTATAATTATTTAAAATAGGAGGAAAATATACATATAAAATAAAAACAACCCACAGACTCATGGCCTGAATTTTTCATTGGGCGGGAGGTTCCGTCCACTGACTGAAAGGTTGGTGGCGAGCCCGCCTCCGCCGAGTCTGGGGATGGGGATTTCTTGCTCCCCAGGCCTTTAATTGGACTTGGGCCTAGTGGAGCTGGTGGCCAATCAACAGGCCGGCAGCTCTTAGTCCCAGCAGCACCACTGGGCGTGGTGGCCACTGCTGGGATTACACTCAGCCATCGGAAGATGATGAAGGACGGTCCCAGAAATAAGGTAGGTTTTTAGGGCCTCACCGGGGACAATTGGTTGGGCCCTGGTGAGGCAAGGGAGGGTCAGTTAGGGTGGGGCGGGGGGGGGGGGGGAAGGGATATGCGTTGGGGGCAGTTGGGGCTTTGGGGTTGGCACCCCCACCCCCACCCGCAAAAAGGCCGCCTAGTGGCTTCCTGAGGCCTCAGCCGCCCGCCAGCCAAGGATAAAATACCCGCGGTGGCAGGCGGAGGCCCTGAACTGCCAGTTAATTGGCCACTTAAGGGCCTTGAGTGGCCTGGGGCGGGTGGACCGTTTCCCGCCACGTCAATTTGCAATGGGGGGTGGGAAGGGGTTGGGAACAGCTCCCCCACCTCCCACTCAATTTTATGCCCTGCTCCGCTTGCCACCAGCCCGCTCGTTTGGGGGGGGGGGGGGCAGGCGTTAAATTCTGGCCCATGAATGAACAGATCACCTGAGTCAAGTAACGGACAGAAACATCAAGACATTAAAGAGACAAAGGAATAGTAAATAGCTGAGAAAGTGGGAACCCTGGGAATGCGAGAAAATGTAAGGGATGGAAATTCAGGGCATCAGGTGCAGAATTAAAAGTGATTTGAAAATGAAGATATAGCTAAAATTTATGAAGTTAATGTTCATACAAGACGGTTGCAGGGTACCGAGGAGAATGACAGAGATACGTAAGTATCAAAATTAGTTTCTAATCTTTCTCCTAGGCACCGTGCTATGGGTGGAAATTATGTTAGCGAAAACTTCAGAAGCACAATATCATATCATCACAAGCACAGCATTGGTATTTCAAAAGCATGGTGCATCCCGGAAGATGGAAATTAATTCTACTAGAAAAGAAATAGTGAGGAAGGAGTGTAGCCTAATATGTCTAAGATAATTTATAAAGGTAAGGAAACCGATTTCATATTGTAGGAGGAAAAAATAAACCAATGTGGCCTCTTGAGTTAACAGGCAGGCATCGGACAGGGTTAACTATAGGGGCGTGCTACAGATTTCCTGGCAGGATAAGGATGATGACAGCATCCTGTGTAACGCGATAAAGTAAAAGAGGCATAAATATTGCGATTATAGGTGAGCTAAATTAAGAATTACAAAGTTGATCAGGAAAATTGCTTACTATGATCCGGGTTCCATGATCAGGGGACACGAGCAAACATTAGAACGTTAGGAGCGAAAAGGGTAGTCAAGTGGAACACTTCCCTTAAAAGAATCAACTTGTGGAAAAGAGGGAATGCTACTTAAACTGCCACTGAAGAAAATAAGTCTGTACTGAAGTGATCCTTGGTGGTTGTCACTTTCTGAACAGGTAGACTTAAAGTGACTGTCAACTTATATTTTCTATTACCTACTGCCAGGCTGAGTATGGGGTTCAGAGATGAGAAAGCTAGCACATTTCTAATTAGTTCAAAAATTATTCACTTGATATGGCTTTTTTTCTGTATATTGTCAGTGTAATCCAAGTTGAAAACAGTAAAAATTTCCATGGGCAAAACTAATGTTTAAACAATATCTTTACAGTTATCTTCATTATATTAGGCCATGCAGATTGAATTAATAGTGAAAATCTGAAATGTGCCGAGAATACCCACCCTGCAAGTATGGCAAAAATGTAATCCTGAATTTAGCTTGTGGCCTTAGGCAAGAACATTTTGCAATGTATCATTACTGTACCATGTCTAAAATCAACATTTTGTGGAAGATCATCATGAATATATTTCAAGAAATTCAAATGCCAGAATTAGTTCTTTATGCAAGTGCATATATTAGACTGAGGTTTAGAAAAATACACAGAATGAGCTCTTCATTGTCACAACTGAAGTGGAACCTGGTGCAGACTATTTAATTTTAGAATGTCAAATGGTTCAAATACTATCGCACAAGAAAATTAACTCTACACCATTTTTTAAAATGTCTTAAAAGCTAATGTACTGAGATGTGCTATGATAGGCTAAATGACCTTTCCCAATCTTAATATTTCTAATGTTCCAAGATACAAGATGCTTTTACCAGGCAGTAAGAGTACAGCATTTCTACAAGCATGACCATGTTTCAAATTTTTTTTAAATGACAGATCCAAAGTAATAACTGTGTGGGTAAGGTTTGTTAAATTTCTGAATACTGCTTAATTGATAAAGGAAATAACAGACAGAAAATTTTAATGATATTCCTCTGCCCAAGTCTCCCATAAAAGAAACATATTCTCACCTGGGATCACAAAGGAACTTTGTCTTCTCTCCATCCTCTCGCCATATCAGCCATTCTCGAAAGGATGGATGAACAAACATCCGTGTCATATCCCGCCGTTTTATCAGAAACATGGAAAGATTGTCCATCCGCTGTTGAAAGTCTTCCCATTCAAGGCTACCGTCAATATTTCCTGCATTGATTGCCTGATAAAGCTGATCATCTGTCATAGGGTGCAAGGATGCCACAGCCACATTCAGCAAAGGTAGCACACGCTCAAATGAAGATTGTGTAGGGAACTTCATGTTGCACTGTAAGAGGTAGACCTCAGCAAGGGAAACAGGTACTACTTTATAGCTTGAACTCTTAAGCACCAAGTATCCTTTTTCAATCAAATCGAAAGTCAGTTTTAGGTAGAGATATGACCCTTGGCTCAAAGCCTTGAGATGAGTACTGAGTTTGCCAAAGGTTGTGTTGTCCATTTTACCATTGAGCGAGATGTTATTCTGGATTTCAGGGCTGCTGTGGATTCGGTGAAGGATGTAGGCTTGTAAGTCCTGGTCTATTGCCTCATTCACATCCAGTTTGTCCAGATATATCTTGTGGAATGGAAGAAGTTTGGCCACTTCCTGTAAAAACAATTTTACTTTTGGAAAAAGTAACTAAAGTTTGATGGGAGTGATATCACAGCAGCAGCACAATGCTTAAAAATTTTCAGCTACGATATCTAAACTGCCTGGGTTCATGACACAAACATCAATGGACAAGGCAGAAAAGGTCAGGAAGACAACACACTTCCCACTAAGAATCCGTGAATATAAGGGAAGAGGTTTTAACTCAGAGTGATCCCAAATTAAAGCTTAAATATTTTGGATAAATTTAAATGTGCAAGAAGTCAGCAACACATATCCTTCACTGCACTGCAGGAGATGCAATTTACAATTTTCAATTTGTCATTTTATGATCAGCTACTGGGAAAATATTGCTGACTACTGCTAAGCAAATCATCTTCCACTACCCATATGACATTTCTGTGACAAGTTGTCTACTGTTCCAGTCTGCTTAAGAGACCAGATCTCTCCAACAAACAAAAAGCCCAGAGTGGTGACGTACAGCTGCTGTGAAATCATCCCCATTAAATTGTTTGATAAGATGTATAGACACAACAATCAACAACGGTGCAATAGAATTGGTTGTGAAAGGAGAAATCTGTATCATTATTTCTGTATTTAATATCATCCCCTCCTTACTCTTCATTTTTCTCACAGGCTGTTTACACCGCCTAGGATCTTTAATCTGAGAAGCCGAAAAGGACAATCTGAGTTGCTCACTGATCTTCTCAGCAGAGATGACCAGCCAAACTAACCTGTTTAGAGTCCCTCAGACTGAGCTGTGGACTCCTGTGTAGCTAAAGGGATGTGGTCATCCTCAGTATCATCTTTGTCACACTTCTCTGAACCCTTCTAATACATCAACGTCCCGTTAAATGAAAGATGACCATAGCCCAACACAATGGGCTGGATTTTGTGCAGGAGGTGGGGCTCCTGGCGCTGGGCCGAAAAGTCGGGGGGAACCCCACCTCTGAATTTTTTCAGAGCCCTGGAGCAATCCTCCGACCTTTTGGGGTCTAAGTTTAAGGAGGCGGGATCCCTGTCCCTATAAATACTTAATAGGGACGGGGATCCCGCACCCAAGAGCTGCCGGCCAATCACAGGGCCGGCAACTCAGCAGTATCGGCAGCGCCACCAGGAGTACTGGCCACTGCCAGTGTTGCAGAGGCCTTGGACCCAGGCCCAGTGGTGGAACCCTGGACAAGAGGCAGGTGAGGCAGGGTCACTGGGACCAGTCCGGGGTGGTGGTGGGGTCCTGGGGGGCACATTTGTTGCCGGTGGGGTCCTCTGTGGGCCAGAAATTGCCCACAAAGAAGGGAACCCCCCCTCCCCCCCCGCCAAACCTGCAGGGAGGGCGCCTCGTTTTCCAAGGTGTCTTCCCCGCACAGCGGAGGTCCCCTCCGCCGCTGATAAAATCCCAGAGGCAGCTGGAAGAGACCCTTATTTGTCCTCTGGGTGGGAAGGCCATTGTCAGATTACCGGCATCAGTTCTGTGGCGGGCGATTCTGCCCTGATTCCCCACTCCCCACCACAAAGCCCACCGTCAGGATGAGCATAACATCCAGCCCAATATTCCAAAAGTGGTCTGATGAATTTTTGTCTTTTTTTCCTGCTTATTTTCCCTTTCTTCTCCTGAAGATGTTTAACTCTTTACTGTTGTAGAGTTCCACAGGTACTAGTGGTTCTTCCTTACTTTACCCAATTATTTTGCCTTTCGGTGAGAAACTGAACACTGAGGTTTGGCAGGCTATTCAACCACACAGATCATCAGAGCAGAGTGATCCTGTCTTCACTACATGTCCACGCTTTATACTTCTGGTGGGAATATGGTCAATTTTACTGTTTCTATCCAGGGTCTCTGCAACAAATTGTAATGCCCCACTGCAGACCTGATAGCCAAGTGGATTTGGTACTGGACGAGCAACCCAGATTCCGTGAAATTGCACCTTATAAAGAGGTCAACATTTCCCTGCATCCAATATACATTATTAACCTTAAGCAACACCACATGCTACACACAAGACTTGATTTGTGCTACAGCAAACTTCAGGATTTGTGTAGATGGTATACTTGTTTACAAACAAAGGGTATTCCACTGGTGGGAGCCAGCGTGGAGCTATGCAGGGACACAGCTGGTCACACTGGGGTAATTCTAACATTACGGCGGCACAGTGGCGCAGTGGTTAGCACCGCAACCTCACAGCTCCAGGGACCCGGGTTCAATTCTGGGTACTGCCTGTGCGAAGTTTGCAAGTTCTCCCTGTGACCGTGTGGGTTTTTGCCGGGTGCTCCAGTTTCCTCCCACTGCCAAAGACTTGCAGATGATAGGTAAATTGGCCATTGTAAATTGCCCCTAGTGTAGGTAGGTGGTAGGGAATATGGGATTACTGTAGGGTTATTATAAATGGGTGGTTCTTGGTCGGCACAGACTCGGTGGGCCGAAGGGCCTGTTTCAGTGCTGTATCTCTAAATTCAAATAAATAAAAAAGTGTCTTAAAGAAAGTTTGTCCTTTATATGCTTTTGCCTGTAGAATGTGCTCTAGTGCCAGATCACTGTGGCAGTACGAAGTTTTACAAAGAATAAAAGACTTTCAAACTCAAACTCACATACCCAATATTAAGCTTGTATCCCAGTTTCAGGGTCATGTCAATTTGAATACTACACCCCCATATTTAACTATAATTGAAACAGGCATCAAGGTCCAAACTTAATAGCCACATTTAGCATCTCTTGAATTCAAAACCTATCTTGACAACCTATAATGATCTTACACAAGTTAGGCCTCCTGCTGTCACGTAACCATACCTGAAGTGTTGTTCGAACTGTCACTATTAACTTCAGCCACGATGGGAATTTTCCAATCATTTTAGTGAGAAATGACACTATTGTGTCCCCATAATCTGGTTTGTGGAACTCTGCTTCATTCAGTCCATCAATTAAGAGGATGTAATCTTCATCTGCAATCTTCCGCTCTGAAAGAAAAACAAAATCTATAACTACCAATAGGCATTTTGTCCTTTCATGCAAAAAATGTATTTGAGACTCGAAAAACATATTCTTTGTTGCAAAACATACATTAAAATTACTTTTGGTTAAATTCAGGATGGTACTGAACCACTGGGTTTTCAAAATTTACTCTACTGCGGACTGAATTATCATGCCACACATTTCATTTTTAGGCTGAAAGCTGTCTGCAATGCTGATTCCTGTAACCCGTTGACTCAGAGACTGAGGCTAATAGATTACTTGAGACCATGAGTTCTGGACTGTAAGAACTGACAATGATTGGACATCTTCAAGGAATTCGATACCAATACGATGCTCCATGGATTACCACATTGTGTTTGGAACAGTAAACCAGCTCAGGTTCCAAATCTGCCTATAATACAATTTAAAAACATCTATCCCCATTCTGGGACTTAGTGCTTGAAAATACAATATCTATAGCATACTTTGTTACTGTGAGAAAACTTTCCTTATAGATAGAAAAGAATAAAAACATTGCAAAATGTACATAAGCATGCTCTGGAAGGAAAGAAGTCTTGGAGGGTTTCTGATGTGGTTACAACTGGCATCTCCATAGTCCTCAATGGTGCGACACATTCACCAACCATCTTATTTCAGCAATCTATGACTAACTTTCCATTTAAATGTCTGTTCAATGAAGGACACAATTCCTGGAGCTAACATTGTCTTGAAAAGGAGTGAATGGACAAAAAAAGCAGTTGGCAGTGTTTCATCGTTTGAATTCCATTTGAATTATTGGAGATACAGAATGTTCAGGTGCACAGCATAGAAGTCTGGCTTAAATATTAGCAACTCATACAGCACTTCATGGCTCTCTCTCTCCCTTCCCAGCTTGGTATTAATTGCATTTTTCTTGCACCTGTGAAATGCTTTGAAAGGTGCTATATAAATACAATTAATTGTTGCTGTTCATCATAATTTTGCATTGCGGTCTTGCAGACTGGCAAAACCTCAAAGATGTTACAAAAGATACAGTCTGGCATGATCAGTGCCATTCCACTGGGCTGCATGGCGTTGGACAGTATGAAGTCTGGGAGACAGAATTTGGCTGCATAATTTGTAGAACACAGATGTTAAGCTTTGAGGACTCCTACATTTGCTACATCAGCTTTTCTATCCATCTCCATGTACTGGAGATTATGTTTTGCTATTACATCACTGTTGCTTCCCACCATTTTACTATTTATCTTTCTGACAGGGTTCCTTTAAAGAGCAGGCAACAGACATTTTTGGTTAAGAGAAAGAGGAAAAAAAACTATCACTGCTATAGCAGTCTGATACTATTCAAACCTACTAATATAAAGGGAAAATCTTCATGAGTTAAGCAAGTCTCGAACAGATCCCATTGCTATTTGGGAAAAATAGTGAGTTGAATATTATCAGCAATGTCAATAAACACAGGCAGAGGTTTTTTAAATGTTTTGTCACTAGTGGTTATGACCAGATGTATACAACTTGTAATATTTAACGGAAGAAAGTGATCACAGTGCTTTAATTATTGTAGATGGGAATATGTACGAAAGATGACAGAATTTAATTGGAAATTATTTTATTGAGGTCGTCCTAGTTTTTTTTAATGGATGCATTGCACTGTCAAGGTTGCTATATTAGTACAAAGGCAGAGAGAATTTTTCATTTCTGCAGCTGGTTTTTATATTACAAACTTTTACCTGAATCAGAGCCTGTCTTAGATGTAGGCTAAAGTTATACCTGCTGTTCCCAACGCAAAGCCTAAATGCACAACCTTAGAACATTATTCCAGACTACAATAGTGACATTTTCATTGTTCACACCTGTCATCTTAAAGCTATTTGAGAGAGATTGTGGGCTACCAACTTGTGAACAGCTATAAATTGGACTAGATCCACAAAATTGAGATAGCCATTACACATCTCACTTTAGTCTTCTACAAGCATATTGAAGAAACTTAGAATCCAACAGGGCTGCATTCAAACTCGGGTTGCAGAGAAAGTATATTATTCCAATCACTATACCACTCTGTCTGCACATATCCTTCAGTATTATATGTTATTCTCTTAATACTTATTTTTCTTGAGTATTGCTGAAAATAGAGACATTTCGTCAAAGCTTTTCGGCTTGCACTCATCAGGACAATTCGCAAGAATACCAATGTAAGGGAAAGCAACAAATTTATACTGTATGAGAAGAGAGTGCTGATTGGTTGACAAGTAGACTCTGATTGGTGGAGGCGTTTCCATGGAGAATGCGCCAGTTGATGGTGACTGACAGTTAACTGCCAAGCTTTGTTTGAAATTTAAAACCAGGCGGCTTGACTCTGATTGGACAAGGCATTGCCCTGAGGAATTAACCAGCGAATGGCTGACACTTATTTTGTTTAGCTGAAACAGCGCAATGTGCGTACATGTTCTTTCTATCTGCAAATAACAGGGCCCTGTTATATATGTAACTTCCAGTATGCACAAATGTGCCACACTGCTAGCCCGAATGACAATCTTAAATTGGTTGTCAGTGTAATTCCTAGCACACTGAGGATTATTCAGCACGTGTTGTCCAATTGCTGAATCACATCTAATGTTGGACACTGTGTTTTGAGTTTTGTAAGCATGGGTGGTTGGGTACGGCCTGTACCTTGCCCACTGCGAACAGGGGAAGGGACATGTTATTTGATATGATCCGCCAGTCTTTGGGACGTACGGCCTATATATCTAGCATCACATTACATATAATAATGCACAGGGCCCTGTTCGTTGCAGAAAGAAAGAACATGTACGCACATTGTGCCTGTTTCAGCTAAACAAAATAAGTGACAGCCATTCATTGGTTCATTCCGCAGGATAATGCCTTGACCAATCCGATTCAAGCTGCCTGGTTTAAATTTCAAACAAAGCTTGGCAGTTAACTATCAGTCACCATCAACTGGTGCAGTCTCCATGGCAATGCCTCTACCAGAGTCCACTTGCCAACCAATCAGCACTCTCTTCTCATACAGTATAAATTTGTTGCTTTCCCTTATGTTGGTATTCTTGCGATTGTCCTGATGAGTGCAAGACGAAAAGCTTTGACAAAATTCCTCTATTTTCAGCAATACTGAAGTTCTGTCCTACCAAACGACTACTTATTTTTCTCCCTACTATTTCCTTCTGGACCACATACTTGCTACAATCGAGGAGGCAAGGCAAGTAAGGCAGCTTACTCTCAGCCACCCAGAAAGTACAAGAAAGAGTCCCAGTGTGGAGCCCTGTCTAATTTTCTCTTCCCTTTGCAGGGAGACATCAGGTAAAATAGTTCCCAACAGAAACATGGCTGAAATGAGTAATTCCAGAATGAACTTCCTTCTCCCCATTCTGTCATACTCCAATGTACTGTGCCAAAGAATGACCGAACATCTAATTTCTTGAACTTAATTCCTGCTCAACAAAATTTGACCTACCTTTGCGCAGATTGTCAAGGGGTTCCAGGACTCCTCTTCTAAATGATGCCATGGGATCTTGAACACAAGAGCGCAAGCTAAGCATACTCTGTAAATGTGGTTCTCGAAGGAGCTGCTCCCTATAGGCAACAAGTTGGGGTGATCGACAGAGCAGAGCTGCCACATTGTGTACAAACTCTGGAACTAAGCAGGTGTAGGCATTGTCTGCTTGGCAGTAATGGTAGGCTACCACCTGGAAAGAGAAGTTCAATGAGTAGTTTAGTTTCTTTTTAATTTCCCAGTTGACTGAAAAACCACGTAAGCAACAAATAAGGTCGAAAGCAAATGTCATGGGTTTGATCTGATGGAACTTTATTCTTGGAAAAATTCAAGTTTTAACAAAAAGCTGCAGGACAATAAACAGAACTAATTACAGTTCTTCATTGAATTCGACATTGTGTAGGGCCTGAAACTTTAAAAGTATTTACAATCAACCTTTAGTTGTCAATTTTCCCTCTGACATTCAGCTTCAAGGGAATGGGGAGTCGAGGTTACAATCAGATCAGCCATGATCTTACTGAATGGCGGAACAGAGTCAGGGGGTCGCATGGCTTACTCCTGCTCCTAATTTGTATGTTCATAAGTTTCATTGTATTTATTTTCTGTGCTTCCAAAGTTCCACCAAATATTATTGGAATTAGAATACTGTTAAAGCTGGCCTCTGATTAGCTAAATACAAATATCAAAGGCCAATTTTTCAAAAGTGTAAAGATAGACACAATTGTGGTAGACATTTGGCTCAATTTTAAGCATCAAATTCATGTTGGTGGTCCCAGGAGCACGAATACATCCTGACAAGGTAACTTGTCAACACTGATCCAAATGAAAGTGTAGTGTTAAAAGAAAAATGGGCAATTTTGTACTTTGGATGTCATCTACTGGGACCTGGAATAAGATTGTTCAAACTCATTTCATTAAAGACCTCTTAGCAGTTGTCAGAAAAAAAAGACCATCACGCATCCATCTGTGCTGGATTCAAACCCAGATTCAATAGGTGAGAGATTAGTGTGACTCAATCCTCAGTGGCTGCATATGTGATTAGTACGAAGGTGAAGTATCTTTTCTCATACACACAAAGATGTATAAAAAGTGAGAGAGAGTGGGGGGGGGGGGGGGGGGGGGAGGGAGAGAAAGATAGAGAGAAGGAAAGGGAGGGAAATGCAAAGATGGAACTCCAGAAGATATGAAAAGACCTGGTGTCAATGGAGTGGAAAGTCAATGTAGTCACATCAAACCAGAGATGATCACCAAGATAGAGAGAGGCACAGGCCTGCAGATATGTGAAAATGAGGACAAAAATTGTGAAGCTAACCTGTTGGCTACTCAAGCTGACAGGAATATGGGATGTTGTAGGAGTGAGGACATGGGCTGCAATGTTTTGGTTGAATTGCAGCTCATGAGGTTTGAAGTGGGAGACCAATTAGGACAACGTTATAGAAATTGAGACAAGAAGGATGCTTGTAAAAAAAAAAAATTCCAAGAGATTTTTTCCCGACAAATCCTACTGTCCAATGTCCATCTTAAGGAAACATGACAGCTGCCAGCTGGCCACTGTTAAATGAAACAAGAATGCTTCCCATTTGTTTCCCATCTTAGCCTTCCCAAACTGCCAAGATTTCTCTAAACAACTTCAAAGATCTCAAATATTCTCAGGAAATAATTTTTTGAATACAGAGAAATATTTTGTTGATTCACAATCTTGAATGGTCATCAAAATTAAACTTTTAACAAGAGTATTTGTTTGTAGTGCAAACATCCTTTAGCATCTTACTATTGTGCTAGTGCTGTTTCACTCGAATCAATGCTGGATGACTCACCCAGTTGACAATTGGAAAAGAATTCTGAATGAACTATTTTTCAATAGTTAATCTAAGGTTGGCCCTCATTTTCAGCTTTGTTTTTGATTCCGAAATAGAACTAAAAAATTAATCTGTACAGAACAAGAAGCATAATGTCAGAACAGCTAATGGGAGTAGGGAGTTTTGAATTGATGAGGGGGTAGTGTAAGAGTGAGGCTATGTGGGTGTCCTCAGAGCATTGGCTTGACAGAATCGTTACAGCGCAGGAGGCGGCCATTCGGCCCATTGTGTCTGCACCTGCTCTCTGAAAGAACAACTCCATCAGTTCCATTCCCCTGCCTTCTCCACGTAACCCTGCACATTCTCCCTTTACATATAACTGTCTATTTCCCTTTAGAATGCTTCAAATGAACTTGCATCCATCGCACTCTCAGGCAGTGCATTCCAGACCTTAACCACTCGCAGCGTGAAAAAGTGCTTCTCTTACCAAATACTTTAAATCTGTGCCCTCTCATTCTCGATCCTTTCAGGAGTGGGAACAGTTTCTCTCTATCTATTCTGTCCAGACCCCTCATGATTTTGAATACCTCTATCTAATCACCTCTCAGCCTTCTCTTCTCCAAGGAAAACATTCCTAACTTCTCCAATCTATCTTCATCCTTGGAACCATTCTCGTGAATCTTGTCTGTACTCTCTCCAATGCCCTCACATCCTTCCTCAAGTGCGGCGCCCAGAATTAACATAGAAACATAGAGAATAGGAGCAGGAGTAGGCCATTCGGCCCTTAGAGCCTGCTCCGCCATTCATTATGATCATGGCTGATCATCCAACTCAGTAGCCTGTTCTCGCTTTCCCCCATGCCCTTTGATCCCTGTCGTCCCAAGAGCTATATCAAACTCCTTCTTGAATACATACAATATTTTGGCCTCAACTTCTTTCTGTGGTAGCGAATTCCACAGGCTCACCGCTCTCTGGGTGAAGAAATTTCTTCTCATCTCAGTCCTGAAAGGTTTACCCCGTATCCTTAGACTATGACCCCTGGTTCTGGACTCCCCCATTGGGAACATCCTTTCTGCATCTATCCTGTCAAGTCCTGTTAAAATTTTATAGGCTTCTATGAGATCCCCCCCTCACTCTTCTGAACTCCAGTGAATATAATCCTAACCAACTCAATCTCTCCTCATACATCAGTCCCGCCATCCCAGGAATCAGTCTGGTAAACCTTCGCTGCACTCCCTCTATATCAAGAGCATCCTTCCTCAGATAAGACCACCAAAACTGCACACAATATTCCAGGTGTGGCCTCACCAAGGCCCTGTATAATTGCAGCAAGACATCCCTGCTCCTGTACTCGAATCCTCTCGCTATGAAGGCCAACATACCATTTGGCGTTTTTACCACCTGTTGCACCTGCATGCTTACCTTCAGCGACTGGTGCATGAGAACACCCAGGTCTCGTTGCATATTCCCCTCTCTCAGTTTATAGCCGTTCAGATAATAATCTGCCTTCCTGTTTTTGCTACCAAAGTGGATAACCTCACATTTATCCACATTATACTGCATCTGCCATGCATTAGCCCACTCACTCAACGTGTCCAAATCACCCTGAGGCCTCTCTGCATTCTCCTCACAACTCACCTTCCCACCCAGTTTTGTGTCATCTGCAAATTTGGAGATATTACATTTAGTTCCCTCATCTAAATCATTAATATATATTGTGAATAGCTGCGGTCCTAGCACCGATCCCTGCAGTACCCCACTAGTCACTGCCTGCTTTTCGGAAAAAGACCCGTTTATTCCTACTCTTTGGTTGGCAGACAGGAAACAACTTTCTATCCATCGCAATACACAACCCCCAATTCCATGCGCTTTAATTTTACATGCTAATCTCTTATGTGGGACTTTGTCAAAAGCCTTCTAAAAGTTCAAATAAACCATATCCACTGGCTCCCCCTCATCAACTCTACTAGTTACATCCTCGAAGAATTCTAGTAGATTTGTCAAGCATGATTTCCCTTTCATAAATCCATACTAACTCTGTCCGATTCTACCACAGTTCTCCAAGTGCTCTGCTACAAGATCTTTGATAATGGACTCTAGAATTTTCCCCACAACCGACGTCAGGCTGACTGGTCTATAATTCCCTGTTTTCTCTCTACCTCCCCTTTTAAATAATGGGGTTACATTAGCTACCTTCCAATCTGTAGGAACTGTTCCAGAGTCTATAGAATCTTGGAAGATGACCACCAATGCATCCAATATTTCTAGGGCCACTTCCTCAAGTAGTCTGGGATGCATACTATCAAGCCCTGGGGATTTATCGGCCTTCAATCCCATCAATTTTCCCAACACCATTACTCTACTAATACTGATTTCCCTCAGTTCCTCCCTCTCACTAAACCCTGTGTTCCCCAACATTTCTGGTATGATACTTGTGTGAAGACAGAACCAAAGTATGCATTTAGTTGGTCAGCCATTTCTTTGTTCCCCATAATAAATTCCCCTGTTTCTGTAAGGGACCTACATTTGTCTTCACCAATCTTTTTCTCTTCACATACCTATAGAAGCTTTTACAGTCAGTTTTTATGTTCCCCGCAAGTTTACTCTCATACTTCATTTTCCCCTTCTTAATCAATCCCTTGGTTTTCCTTTGCTTAATTCTAAACTGCTCCCAATCCTCAAGTCTGTTGTTTTTCTGGCGAACTTGTGTGCCTCTTCCTTGGATCTAATGCTATCTCTAAATTCCCTTGTAAGACATGGTTTGGCTACCTTCCCCATTTTACTTTTGCGCCAGACAGGAATAAACGATTGTTGCAGTTCATCCATGCGCTCTTTGAATGTTTGCCATCACCTATCCACCGTCATCCCTTGAAGTAATGTTTCCCAATCCATCATAGCCAACTCGCGCCTCATACCTTCGTAGTTTCCTTTATTAAGATTCAGGACCCTAGTCTCAGAATCAACTATGTCACTCACCATCTTGATGAAGAATTCTATCATATTATGGTCGCTCATCCCCAAGGGGTCTCGCACAACTAGACTGTCAATTATTCCTCTCTCATTATACAATACCCAGTCTAGGATGGCCTGTTCTCTAGTTGGTTCTTCAACGTATTGGTTCAGAAAACCATCCCGTATACACTCCATGAATTCCTCCTCTACAGTATTGTGACTAATTTGATTTGCTCAATCTATATGCAGATTAAAGTCACCCATAATTACAGATGTTCCTTTATCGCCTGAGTCTCTAATTTTCTGTTTAATGCCATTCCCAACATTACCACGATAGTTTGGGGGTCTATATACAACCCCCACTAACGTTTTTTGTCCCTTAGCGTTTCTCAGCTCTACCCATACAGATTTCACATTGTCAGAGCTAATATCCTTCCTCACTATTGCGTTAAATTCCTCTTTAACCAGCAATGCAACTCTTATCGCCTTTTACTTTTTGTCTGTCCTTCCTAAATACTGAATACCCCTGGATGTTCATTTCCCATCCCTGGTCACCCTGCAGCCAAGTCTCCGTAATCCCAACTATATCATACCCGTATACATCTATTTGCGCGATTAATTCATCCACTTTATTGCGAATGCTCAGCGCTTTAAGGCACAAAGCCTTAAGTCTTGTCTTTTTAACATGACTTGTCCCCTTCCCACTATTTTTCACTGTGGCCCTGTTTGATTCTGGCCCTTGATTTCTCTGCCTATCACTTTTCTTATTCCCCTTACGGTCTGTTGTTCTTGTCTTTGATCCCCCCTCCTCTGACTCCTTGCAAAGGTTCCCATCCCCCTGCCATTTTAGTTTAAACCCTCCCCAACCACTCTAGCAAATACTCCCCCTAGGACATCAGTCCCAGTCCTGCCCAGGTGTAACCCGTCCAGGTTGTACTGGTCCCACCTCCCCCAGAACCGGTCCCAATGTCCCAGGAAGTTGAAACTCTCCCCCTCATACCATCTCTTCAGCCATGCATTCATCCGATATGTCTTGCTATTTCTACTCTGACTAGCACATGGCACTTGTAGTAATCCTGAGATCGCTACCTTTGAGGTCCTACTTTTTGGATGCAATACTCCAGCTGAGGCTGAACTAGTATCTTATACAAGTTCAACATAACTTCCTTGCTCTTGTACTCTATGCCCCTATTAATAAAGCCCAAGATACTGTATGCTTTATTAACTGCTCTCCCAACCTGTCCTGCCACCTTCAATGACTTATGCACATATATGTTTAGGTCCCTCTGCTACCCTTTATTCTATATTTTCTCTCCATGTTCTTCCTACCAAAATGAATCACTGCACATTTCTTCAATTCAGCTTGATTGCTTCTTTTGGAACCAGGACCTTGCCCTTAAACCCAAAACTAAAGAATTCAGTTCCTTCAGATCCCTTTTTTAAGGAAAGAAAAATGGCTTCCTCAGTCTGGACTGAAAGTAACATTAAACATAATTGTAAGCAGTCTGAAAATTTGGAGTTATTTTATTTTAAAATAATAAATAGAACAAGAAAAAAAACAGCATATTATGGTGACTCATTTCATATTCTGGCTGACTAAGAGTTAAGGTAGGCAGGCTGCTCCCAGAACTCTGTTAATGCTGCATTCTAACATGCCAGCAGGTGGTGTTTAGGAGACTGTCATGAGTTATTCACCAATTTTGCTCTTCTGTCGATCAAGAACAAAGGACTGAATTTTCCTGAGACAACGGGGGTCCCAGCAGTGGGCTGGAAGGTGGGAGGAGACTCACATCAGACCCCCAAAGCTATTTAACAGCAGGCAGGCAATTAAGGGCCGCGCTCCCACCTCAAGAGCTGCCGGCAGCTCTGCAGTACCGGCAGTGGCACTGGAAGCAGTGGCGACACCCTGCACTATGAAGATGTCCGGAGACCCCAGGAAAGGTGAATGGGGTTAGGGTCGCCAGCATAGGTCTCGGCGATGGGATAGGGATTAGTGAAGGTGGTTGGGGGGGGGGGGGGGGGGGGCTGGCAGTGAGCACCGCCGGAGGGGCTCTCCGGAGGCCTGGATTGCCCTTAAAAGAGGGATACCCCGACCCCACAGCATCAGACCCCTCCACATTAATTGAGGTGGAGGTGGGAAGAGGCCCTAAAGTGGCCATTAATTGATCATTAAGGGCCTCAATTGGCCTGGGGTGGGAAGGCTGTCCTCGACCTTCCCCGCCCCAGACTAAATTGGAAGGCATCGGGAAGGCGACAGGCACTCCTCCCTCCCGCCTTCCAATGCAATTTTATGGGCACCCCCCGTCTTCGTTGTCATCCTGGGGGGGGACCACAAAATTCAGCCCACAGTGTCAGACCAAAGATGCAAATCCACATTTTACAGGTCTTCTATCCAGTGTGTAGCACACGGCACACTGCTCTGTAATTAGCTGTGATTCAATAAAATAAATGCTGGTAGGAGGCAGAGAAGGTGACGTCGAATATGGTCTGGAGAAATAGGAGTTTGATTGAATACAATGGATGCAGATTTCCACAGGGGTACTCCCTCTCGTCCACTGTAACTTTGGTACAAGGTCACAGAAACCCCCCAAAAAATTACTTAAATAACATATATGACATTTTTCTGTGGTTTAGAGAAAGTCTCACCACCACGAACACTTTAAAAAGTTAAATAGTTAACAAAACAATTATCATAATTTTTCATTCCATGTATTTCTCCACTTTTCGTATTCTTTGTTTCAATAGTGAGTGGCAGGCTCTACAATTTATCAAGACTGAAAGTGAAGACAAAAACACGTCATGTCCTGATCACAAACTCAGCTACAAAGATTCATGGACTGTCTCTCTCATGCCTGTAACTTGTTCTCCTTGACTATAAGCGTCAAGAAAACCATGGTCATGGGACAAAGTTCTGCATCTTCTCTCCTGATCATACTAAATAACACCCCACAGCAAGTGGTTAGCAAATTCTGCTACCTTGGGTCCATGGTGACAGACCATCTGTCTCTTGATGCAGAGCTCAATACACGCAGAGGGAAAGGAGCTACCATATTTGGCCAACTTGCAAAACGTGCATGGGATAACACCAAGCTGACCCTTAGGACAAAGCTGATGGTTTATAAGGCCTGTATTCTCATCACCTTGCTTAATGGCTGTGAAACCTGGGCGACTTACAGCCACCAGGAAAAGCAGCTCAATAATTTCTATCTTCGCTGTCTGCGGTACATTATGGGTATATCCTGGCAGGACAAAATCACAAACACGGCAGTCTTCTCAAAGGCAGAGCTCCCTAGCATGTTGGCACTAATCAAACAGAGCCGACTTTGGCCGATCAGACACGTCCACAGGATGGAAGACGGTGTCGTACCCAAGGAATATTTGCAGGGTGAGGTAGCTGGGGCCAGACAACCAGTGGGGCGCCCAAAGCTCCGCTTCAAGGATGCTTGCAAGCATGACGTGAAGGCCCTAAATGTCGAATATCGCAGCTGGGTGTTACGTGCTGGCGAAACAGGGAAATGATGACACATTGTGTGGACTGGTGTGCGCTACCACAATGACCAGTTGCTAAAGCAGCGTGGCAACAGGCGCCAAAGTCAAAAACAATAACACTCAGCATCATTTGGCAGCTTCATGTGTGGCACTTGTGGCAGGTCTCAAGAATTGGCTTTCACAGCCATCAGCAAAGGTGCACCAAGAGAAGACACCCCAACTTGGAGTTTTTTTGAATTGTGCCACACAGTTGAAGAACAGACTGCAACTGAACTTGAAGAAGAGAGCACCTATCTCTCTCACACGCAAATTTCCAGGGACCCACGGAAGTAACTCCAGCCTCGAGAGAGAAGACTCCTGCTACCAGCTAAATAAGTGAAAGTGTGCACTTAGATTGGTCGCTGCACGTCCATCATCTTTCACAGATAGAAGGAATTATCTATCAATCACCACAATATGAGGGAAGCAAAATATCAGTAAAGTAGAGCAGTTACTTTAGAACAATAAGTAAAATGTTCACAACTACACATGTGACATGAGTTACAAAAGGGATTAATTAATTAAGAGGATTGCTCCACTACTCAACATTTAGGGGTAGATTTATTAACTAAAATTAAAGAAGCACAGATTTTATAACTGGAGCAACAGAGCAGCCATTTGTCACAATCTAAACTGAATCCTAACAGATTGGTAACTAAAGCAGGTATGAAAACACTACTGGATAAAGACTGCAGTTTTATAAGGCAAGCTTTAATCAATCACGATAGATCTAACAGATATTTACATAAAATATTCTCATATTTTACCTGATTGAAAATGGGCAGAAGTAACTTTTTTCATTTCATTAATACTACCATAGACTGATTAGCATGCTGTTTATATTGCACTAGCTCTTGAGTACTTGATGCCCAGTCACCATTGAAAGTGCCACATAAATACTAAAATCTATTTTTGATGGAGTTTGGCAGCATTGTGGTGACTTCCAGGGTTTGGCAGAACTGTTGTGGGGGGATCCTGAAGAGTGGGGTATGATGTTTGACTGATGAACTTCATGTCTAAGTCATGACGGGATGGGGAGGACATGGGCTGAGCCAGATAGAAAAAGAGAACGAATAAGACAGGGACCAAAGGACAAAGACAGACACTTTTTTTCTCTTTCGCAGATATCAATCAGTAATCATAGAATAGTACAGCACAGGAGGCAGCCAAGTGGCCCAACAATTCTGTGCTGGTTCTTTCGAAGATTAATCCAGTTGTCCAACTCACCTGCTCTTTCCCTATATCTGCATTTTTTTTCTTCAAGTATTTCTATAATTCCCTTTTGAAGGCTATTATTGAATCTGTATCTACCACCCTATCAGGCAGCATATTCAAAATCCTAACTACTAGTTGCTTAAAAATGTTTTTCCTATGTCGCCTCTGGTTCCTTTGCCAATTACCTTCTGTCTTCTAGTTATCGACCTTCAGCCATTGTAAACAGTTTCTCTTTATTTACACTATCTAAACCATTCATGCTAGAATGTTCTGCTGTTAGACTAGGAACGTTTATATTTTCTAACTATCAAACAAAATAGTGATGATAATTAAGAGGCTTTGCACATCATCCGTGTTTATCCTTTTTAACTCCCTCCCAAAATATTCAAAATAAATTTTACCAGAATAGAGTTTCTGAAATTTGTCTTCTAGCTTTTTTTCTTAAGTAGTTTTGAAAAACAACAAGTACATTTTGTTAGAGAAGGCTTCTATCATTTGGCTAACTAAATTTCCCTGAGAAATTGTGCACATTGTACGCATTCAGATATTGGATTTGTCTTCAGAAAACAGAATCATCAAGCTTAGGCTGAAGCCTTTAATATTATGTGTTACGACCAGGTGAGGACGGGGTCTAGGGATCCCTTCTCAGCCTATTCCTGGTTTGGCCGTAACAGAGTTTAATTTTTAAAACAATGTATTTTTAGCTTTCCCTCAGTGAATCCTTGTTCACTGCCATCTAACTGCAATGACAAAGAAATCAACCAGACACGTTTTCTTAAATTTAAACAAGAAAGGTGCAAGTTTATTAACCTTAAAACTCTAATTCAGTTGAAACTACTCAAAATACATGACGCGATCACGCTAGCATGCAGACGCGATAAACACACACGCAAATAGAGACAGAGAAGGAGAAAGAATTAAAGAGGAGAAGTTTGATTTAATATGGAGTTCAGTTACTCGTTTTGGGATTCCATGTAAAGCCTTTGATTGCAGTTAAGTCTTGCAGTTCTCGTTGGGGCCCTGTGCATACTTTCACTTATTTAGCTGGCACCAGAAGGCTGCAGGAGTCTTCTCTCTTGAGGCTGGAGTTACTTCTGTGGGTCCCTGGAACTTTGTGTGTGCAAAGGTGTTCTCTTCTTCAAGTTCAGTTGCAGTCTGTTCTCTAACTGTGTGGCACAATTCAAAAAACTCAAGTTGGCCAGAAGGTTAGTCACGTGACCAGCTCCTTATTTGGAATATCCTGCCCGGCGTTTGTGGACTTTCTCCCAAGCTTGGCAGACACTCAGTGGGGGAGGGGGGAGGGGCAGGGGAAAGAGGAGAGGGGATGGAATGCTGGCCTTTTACACATTCAATGCCTCTTGATCAAAATCCATCTCGTTAATTGAATCAGGGAGCAGTTCCATTGTCTCTCTTATTCAACTGTCTTTTAGAATGCAAATGTGCAGCCATATTTTCAGCCGCTGCTGTGCTCTCTTTAAACAAGTTATCAAATCCAGTAACAGTTCAAAATGTTCCATATGACGAAATTTGTATGTCCCACTTTTGGTAGGTGTGGTTTTCATCACATAAGTTATTAGAAGACACACAAGGTAAATGAATTTAGTTACATAATTGTGAAATATGTATTTTTATTCTGTTTCTAATACCATTTTGGACATGAAAAATTTCAGTTACTGAGAAAAGAAATGATGGATGAATATGATTTGATTTCATCAACAAAGTATGCTGGTGAACTCTGTACAATGCTTTCTAAAATGTTTTCATTCTAAATGTTAATATAATAGTGCTATAGGAAGTAACATTTGACAGGCAAGAAAGTACAAATGAAATTGTCAGCAAGTGATGGATATTGCACTTCTGCACAAAGACTTTGAATCTAATGGATTCAAAATCTTGCCTGTGGTAGCTTTACAATCCAAACTAGGAAGATTGGCTAATTACAGAAAAACTCCATATTACTTGGTCCAGTGTCCCTTTGACAAACTGGAATTTCTATTCAGAATGAGTCATAGCACATCAGGATAACCAGAAGCTGCAACACCAGCAAATTAAAAGGTTGAGAC
This sequence comes from Heterodontus francisci, assembly GCF_036365525.1. Taxonomy (NCBI): domain Eukaryota; kingdom Metazoa; phylum Chordata; class Chondrichthyes; order Heterodontiformes; family Heterodontidae; genus Heterodontus; species Heterodontus francisci. Next base: position 20,153,138 of record NC_090403.1, read on the forward strand.
TAAAGCTGCCACTATCTGTAAATGTGAAGTAAATCCATATACATAAATAATTACTAGTTTGTCTTCAATGTACAATAGTTGGCACTGGTTAAACCAGACAGTACACCCTTTTAGCATTCTGTTCAACCTTGAGCTGAGCTTCAAGCCCCAAGTCCAATTCCTAAAGACTGTTTACTTGTATTTTTGCAACATCACTTGCCTTCTGTCCTTACTTCATACCCCCGTGTCACTAAAACTCTTAACCACACCAACTTGATTTCTCCAATGGCATCTTTGCTGACGTCCTGAAACAGTCCCCTGCACAAACTCAGACTCGTCCAAAACTTCCTTGGTTGCATGCTGTGCTGCACTGATCCCGCTTATCCATCAACTTTAGCCTATTGTGAACTATGAGGAGGATAGTGATAGACTTCAAAAGGACATAGATAAGCTGGTGGATTGGGTGGACTGGTAGCAGATGAAATTTAATGCAGAAAAGTGTGAAGTTATATACTTTGATACAGCGAACAAAGAGAGGCAATATAAACTAAAGGGTACAATTCTAAAGGAGTGCCAGGAACAAACAGACCTGGGGGTACATGTGCAGAAATCGCTGAAGGTGGCAGGGCAGGTTGAGATAGCGGTTAGAAAGGCATTCGGGATCCTGCGCTTCACAAATAGAGGCAAAGAGTACAAAAGCAAGGAAGTTATGATGAACATCTATAAAACACTGGTTCGGCCTCAACTGGAGTACTGTGTCTAATTTTGGGCACCTCATTTTAGCAAAGATGTGAAGGCTTTAGGGAGGGTGCAGAAAAGATTTACGAGAATAGTTCTCGGATGTCAGGCTTCAGTTACTTGGATAGATTGGGGAAGCTGGGTTTTTCTCCTTAGAGACAAGAACGTTGAGAGGAGATTTGATAGAGGTATTCAAAATCATGAGGGGTCTGGACAGTGAGAAACTGTTCCCATTGGAGGAAGGGTCGAGAACAAGAGGACAGAGATTTAAGGTGAGTGGCAAATGATCCAACAGCGAGATGAGGAAAAACTTTTTTTAATGCAGTGAGCGGTTACGATCGGGAATGCACTGCCTGAAAGGGTGGTGGAGGGTGGTAGAGGCAGATTCAATTGTGGCTTTCAAAAGTGAATTAGATAAGCACCCGAAGGGAGAAATTTGCATGGCTACAGGGAAAGGGCGGGAGAGTGGGACTAGCTAAATTGCTCTTGCAGAGAGCAGGCATGGACTTTATGGGCCAAATGGCCTCCTTCTGTGCTTTAACCATTTGTATGATTCGATGAACCTTGCCAACTACTGCTATCTCCCCATCCCTCAAATTAGTTGTTACTTATGAATGTCTCAACGGCCTCACCCGTACCTCATCTCTCTTTGGTCCTTTAGCTCCCTGTGCACCACCTTCCCTCCCTCTCCTAGGCTATAAATGGCAATAGCCTTCAGTTGTCTCACCTCATTCTCTGGAATACCCACCGACATACCTCCACCTTGCTTCTTCCCTTCTCAGTTCTAGAGTCACATATTTTTGACCATGCTTTCAGTCATCTCTCAACTCTTCTATGAATGCTCATCATCTATTTCTCTTCTGTAAAGGCACAAGTGAATAATGCAAGGCTGGATTGTATCTATTTTAATGCAAGGAGTCTTACTAGTAAGGCAGATGAATTGAGGGCATTGATTAACACATGGAAATATGATATTATTGCTATCACAGAGACATGGTTGAGGGAAGGGCAGGACTTGCAGCTCAATATTCCAGGGTATGGAATCTTCAGGCGTGACAGGGGAGGGGGTAAAAGTGGTGGCATTGCACCGTTGATCAAAGAGTCAATTACTGCAGTAAGGAGGGATGATATCTTAGAAGGTTCCTCAAATGAGGCCGTATGGGTAGAACTTCAAAACAAAAAGGGAACAATCACTTGGCTGGGAGTATACTACAGGTCTCCAGTCAGGGAGAGGAGGAGATATGTAGGCAAATCTCAGAGAGGTGTAAAAATAATAGGGTAATAATAGCAGGGGATTTCAACTTCCCCAATATTAACTGGGATAGTCTTAGTGCAAAAGGCTTAAAGGGGGCGAAATTCTTAAAGTGCATACAGGAGAGCTTTTTGAGCCAGCATGTAGAAAGTCCTACAAAAGAAGGGGCAGTACTGGACCTCATCCAAGGGCATGAAGCTGGACAAGTGGTAGAAGTATCAGTGGGGGAGCATTTTGGGGATAGAGACCATAACTCTGTAAGATTTAAGGTAGTTATGGAAAAGGACAAAGAGGGAATGCAAATAAAAGTACAGAATTGAGGGAAGGCTGTTTCAATATGATAAAACAGGATCTGGCCAAAGTGGACTGGGAGCAGCTACTTGCAGAAAAGTCCACATCAGACCAGTGGGAGTCATTCAAAAAGGAAACAGTGAGAGCTCAGGGCCAACATGTTCCTATAAAGGTGAAGGGTGGGACCAACATGTCCAGGGAACCCTGGATGTCAGGGGATATAGAGGGGATTGGATGAGGATAAAAAAAGGAGGCTTATGGCAGATTCAGAGTGCTGAAAACAGCGGCGACTGTAGAGGAGTATAGAAAGTGTAGGGGGTACTTAAAAAAGTAATTAGGAGAACGAAGAGGGGACATGAAAAAACACTGGCAGGTAAGATAAAGGAAAATCCGAAGGCATTTTATATGTATATTAAGGGCAAGACAATAACCAGGGAAAGAGTAGGGCCCATTAGGGACCATAGTGGCAATCTGTGTGTGGAGCCGGAGGACATAGGTGAGGTTTTAAATGATTACTTTTCATCTGTGTTCACCATGGAGAAGGACGATGTAGGTGTAGAGATCAGGGAGGGGGATTGTGATATACTTGAACAAATTAGCATTGAAAGGGAGGAAGTATTAGCTGTTTTAGTGGGCTTAAAAGTGGATAAATCCCCAGGCCCAGATGAAATGTATCCCAGGCTGTTATGTGAGGCAAGGGAGGAGAAAGCAGGGGCTCTGACACAAATTTTCAAATCCTCTCTGGCCACAAGATTGCGAATGTGGTACCATTATTCAAGAAGGGTAGCAGGGATAAACCAGGTAATTACAGGCCAGTGAGTCTAACATCAGTGGTAGGGAAACTATTGGAAAGAATTCTTAGGGACAGGATTAATCTCCACTTGGAGAGGCAGGGATTAATCAAATGTAGTCAGCATGGCTTTGTCAGGGGAGATCTTGTCGAACAAACTTGATTGAATTTTTTGAGGAGGTGACTAGATGTGTAGATGAGGGTAAAGCAGTTGATGTAGTCTACATGGACTTCAGTAAGGCGTTTGATAAGGTCCCGCATAGGTGATTGGTCAAGAAGGTAACAGCCCATGGGATCCAGTGTAATTTGGCAAATTGGATCCAAAATTGGCTTAGTGGCAAGAGGCAGAGGGTGATGGTCGAGGGTTGTTTTTGCGATTGGAAGCCTGTGACCAGTGGTGTACCACAGGGATCGGTGCTGGGACCCTTTGTTTGTAGTGTACATTAATGAGTTAGACGTTAATATAGGAGGTATGATCAGTAAGTTTGCAGATGACATGAAAATTGGTCGTGTCATGAATAGTGAGGAGGAACGCCTTAGATTACAGGACCATATAGATGGGTGGAGCTGTGGCAAATAGAATTTAATCCTGAGAAGTGTGAGGTGATGCATTTTGGGAGGACTAACAAGGCAAGGGACCATACTATGGACGGTAGAACCCCAGGAAGTACAGAGAGTCAGAAGGATCTTGGTGTACTTGTCCATTGATCACTGAAGGCAGAAACACAGGTAAATAAGGTGGTTAAGAAGGCATACTTGCCTTTATTAGCTGAGGCATAGAATATAACAGCAAGGAGGTTATGATGGAGCTGTATAAAATGCTAATTAGGCCACAGCTGGAGTACTGTGTACAGTTCTGGTCACCACACTTCAGGAAGGATGTGATTGCACTGGAGAGGCTGCAGAGGAGATTCACCGGGATGTTGCCTGGGCTGGAGCATTTTAGCTATGAAGAGACACTGGATAGTTTAGTTTAGTGATACAGCACTGAAACAGGCCCTTCAGCCCACCGAATCTGTGCCGACCATCAACCACCCATTTATACTAATCCTACACTAATCCCATTTCCCTACCACATCCCCACTTGTCCCTATATTTCCCTACCACCTACCTATACTAGGGGCAATTTATAATGGCCAATTTACCTATCAACTTGCAAGTCTTTGGCATGTGGGAGGAAACCGGAGCACCCGGAGGAAACCCACGCAGACACAGGGAGAACTTGCAAACTCCACACAGGCAGTACCCAGGATTGAACCCGGGTTGCTGGAGCTGTGAGGCTGTGGTGCTAACCACTGCACCACTGTGCCGCCCATAGGCTGGGGTTGTATTCCTTAGAGCAGAGAAGACTGAGCGGGACCTGATTGAGGTATACAAAATAATGAGGGGCATTGATAGGAAGAAACCTTTTCCCTTAGCAGAGGTGTCAATAACCAGGGGGCATAGATTTAAGGTAAGGGGCAGGAGGTTTAGAGGGGATTTGGGGAAGAAATTTTCACCCAGAGGGTGGTTGGAATCTGGAGCCTGAAGGGATGGTAGACGCAGGAACCCTCACAACATTTAAGAAGTATTTAGATGAGCACTTGAAACGCCATTGCATACAAGGCTATGGGCCAAGTGCTGGAAAATGGGATTAGAATAGATAGGTGCTTGATGGCCAGAACAGACACGATAGGCAGAAGGGCCTGTTTCTGTGCTGTATAACTCTATGACTCCTGTGAAGCATCTTGGGATGCTTTCCGCTTTAAGGGCACTAAATAAACACAAGTTATTGTGAGGTCACACACTAGCATCGATTGGCAGATTCTGGACATTGGTGCATCTCCTTTGGTTTCTATCCTCATCAATATTATTCCCAAAAGATTTTTCTAATTCACAAACCTGACTAGTAGGCCAAGGGCTCTGTATTGCCCGATAGGAGACAGAGAAGGTGACTTCAATAAGATGCTTCACACAGGCTGTGTGTTCTCACTTGCTGTCAGATTACAAGTCACTTTATGTTTAATAATGCAGACAGAAAAAAATTCCGCTTGAAGGCCAATTTAGATTTACTTTAACTTCACTGTTCCTGATTAAATTGGCTTTCCACAATTAAACTTTACTTGCTTTGTATTTCCGATAATTAGATGATGGTCTGACAGTATGGACCTATTAATTTCTGAAATACAAATGTCTTCAAGTGTTTCTCATGGAAGCTATTAAATAACAAAACATTTATTCTGTTCCCTATTTTAAATAAGATGAGTCATTAAAATAACTTTAAATTGGACCATTCATAACTGAAATTTTACCAAAATCAAAGAGTAAAAATACGAACATACGAATTCGGAGCAGGAGTAGGTCACTTGGCCCCTTCAAGCCTACTCTGCCATTTAATAAGATCATGACTGATCTAATTGTGGCCTCAACTCCACTTTCCCACCTACCCCCGATACCCTTTGACTCCCTTGTTAGTCAAGAATTTATCTACCTCTGTCTTAAAAATATTTAATGACCCTGCCTCCAATGCTCTCTGGGGAAGAGAGTTCCAAAGACGCTCAACCCTCAGAGAGAAAAAATTTCTCCTCATCGCCGTCTTAAATGGGTGACCCCTTATTTTCAAACTGTGTCCCTTAGTTCTAGTCTCTCCCACAAGGGGAAACATCCTTTCAGCATCCACCTGGTCAAGTCCACTTATATGTTTCAATAAGATCACCTCTCATTCTTCTAAACTCCAATGGATACAGACCTAACCTGCACAACCTTTCCTCATGAGATAACCCCACCATCCCAGGTATCAGTCGAGTAACCCTTCTCTGAACTGCCTCTAATGCATTTATATCCTTTCTTAATTAAGGAGACCAAAACTGTACACAGTACTCCAGATGTGGTCTCACTAATACCCTATACAATGTAGCAAAACATCCCTACTTTTATATTCTATTCCCCTTGCAATATATGACAACATTCCATTTGCCTTCCTAAGCACTAGCTGTATCTGTATTTTTCCCTCCAGTAGCTTTTCCATCAACATTGTAGGTACTCTGCATTCAAAATATTTTTAAACAAAATTAACCTCATTTCTATTACGTACCAGATCCCTCTGTACCTCAGAGTTTTGCAATTTCTCTCCATTTAAATAATATGCTGCTTTACTATTCTTCCTACCAAAGTGGATAAGTTCATATTTTCCCACATTATACTCCATTTGCCACATTTTTGCCCACTCACTTAACCTATCTGTATCCCTTTGCAGACTCCTTATGGCCTCTTCACAACTTACTTTCCTACCTATCTTTGTGTCATCAGCAAATTTAGCAATCATACATTCAGTCCCTTCATCCAAGTCATTGATATAAATTGTAAATAGTTGAGGTCCCAGCACTGATCCCTGTGGCACTCAACTCGTCACAACTTGCCAACCCGAAAATGATCCATTTATGCCTACTCTCTGTTTCCTGTTAGCTAAGCAATCCTCTATCCATGCTAATATGTTCCCCCCCCCCACCACCCCCCAACATCATGAGCTGTTATTTTGCTTTGTAACCTTTGATGTGGCACCTTATCAAATGCCTTCTGGAAATCTAAGTATAGCACATCCAAAGGTTGCCCTTTACCACATTGTTTGTTGTTGGCTATTGTTTTTTTGCCCAATATCGGTGACTACCCATTTTAAAGAAAAATATATGGATGCTTTAAGTGGTAAAATAGTAGTGTTCTATTGAGTTCTTTTAAAATACTATGTATAAATATGGTGATCAACAACTGGTATTTCTAAACAACAACTTGTATTTATATAGCACCTTTAATGTAATAAAGCATCCCAAGATGCTTCACAGGAGCGTTAAAACACAAAATTTGACACTGATCCACATAAGGAGTTATTAGGGCAGATAGTCAAAGAGGTAGGTTTTAAGGAGCGTCTTAAAGGAGGAATGAATGGTCGAGAGACAGGAAGGTTTAGGGAGGGAATTCCAGAGCTGAAGGCCTTGGCAGCTGAAGGCACAGCCACCAATGGTGGAACAATTAAAATCGTGGATGCTCAAGAAGTCAGAATTAGAGGAGCACAGATATACTGGAGGGTTGTGGGGTTGGAGGAGATTACAGAGGAAGGGAGCGGTGAGACTATGGAGGGATTTGAAAACAAAGATGGGAATTTTAAATTGAGGCATTGCTTTACCGGGAGCCAATTCAGGTCAGCAAGTAAAAGGGATGAGGCAGAGGGCCTTCAAGGCTGAATACCTTGTCAATATCCACACAAGCAAGGCTCACTCATAATAGTGGCCACCTGGAAGAGTTAATGAAAGGCTATCAGGACCAGTGGAGCCATGTCCAAGCATAAAGTATTATCTTCATTAAGGAGAGAAAAACATATGATCATTGCCAAATATAGTCCCCACCACTTAAAACATCCATACATTTTTCTTTAGAATGGGTAGTCACCTATATTGAGCAAAAAACAATAACCATTTGCATTATCAATTTCAAAATTGCTAGTTATAAGTGCTCTGTTCATTTCAGGCAGAAACAGTTATGCTTACTTACTAGCTTACACCTCGTTAAGGTACACTGAATGCAAGAAATATAATTCAGAAAAAAACACTTCTTTAAGGGAATTAGACTGTTATCTGAAAAGGAAGAATCTGCAGGGTTATGGGGAGAAGGTGGAGGAACGGCATTAGGTGAATTGCTCATTCAGAGAGCCGGTGCAGACATGATGGGCCAAATGGCCTCCTACTGTGCTCTAACAATTCTGTGATCCTGTAATTCTGTGAATATTCAAATACGTTTTGAGTACTTAAATCTTTCTAATCCCCTCTAAGTGTTGTGGGGTTACAGTTTGTACTAATCACTGACTGTAGTTTAAATAAAACTGCAGGTTAGAGTGGAGCGGGAAACAATTGGGCAAGAAGGCATTACAGATGAAACATTCTTGTTATACAGTAGGCTACTGTAACAACACTATCACGTTATACCAATCATGTATAGTGCGCAAATCGTGCTCGCATGAGCATGCCCACTCTAAGCGCTAGTGACTGTATTTGGGGTTATGCAATGAATGCTGTGAACTGGGGTTTTGTAATGTTTTTTGAGAAACAAGTTCATCCAGAGAACTCTGTGAAGCGTGTCTTTGTCAATTCAATTGCATGTATAGTACTAGGGTAACTGGGAGGTCAAAACACAAGGAGAAGTATATCGAAAGACAGAAAAACGTTTCCAGATTAAAAATTATACTGCAGCTTGACATTTTATAAATCTATTCACATGTGCTAATTTGCATGTAACATAAAGCAAGACACAAGTGCAAGATGATAAATAGATTTTTGTGACCTGTGGGCATTTTGCTCAAGTCAATACAAGAATTTTTTTATTATGCCATTTAAAATATAGAGTAGTCTATAATAGAGCAAAAGGACATTTTGCAACTTGAATTTATCTTCTTAAAATGATCGATCATCAGCCAAGTTTTACTGATTGAAATCACTTGTACTCTAAGCAGTTCCAGCTAATAGCATTTAACAGTTGTCAAACTATTAAAAATCTGAGCAGTTAACTGCTCCATGGCCGATATAATATGAAAAACAAAATGCCAGATATTACAGTGAGTTAGTATTCAACTTCCATCACATTTCATCTGTCAGTTGTACCTGCGTGGCCAGTCGTTTCATAGCTTCTTCCTGGCGTCGGCGGAGTTCAGGTGTGCTTGGACAGCTCCCACTGGCAATAGAGGGGTGAGCCTGAGGTGGCTGGGTAAGTGGTAGATCCCTACTACCTTCTACATCTACAGGAGGGAAGAGAATACCAGAATGTTAGAACAAATACTGACAAGCTTGTCATTGTACAATCCAGGGAATGTAATTGTATCTTTTTCTTTTCAAGCTGTTTGAGTAAGGATTGCCCCCATTTCCACCCATGGTGAGCATCGTCCACTCCTCGGATAGATGCAATATGGGCCAGATGCAGAGTCTAAACATTGCATTTCTTAACCATAATAATGAATCTTAATTGCAGCTTCAGGAACAGGACCCTTACAACTGTGGGACACTCATTTTCTGCACTCAACATCCTTAACTACCTGCATGACCAAGAGTATTCAATCAAGTTAAATCAACGTGAAATCTTTGAAGGGCATTTCAATGAATCAATATCCACTAGAACTTGTCTGCAAGTATTGGCGTTTATTTTATTTACGTTCCCCAGCCTTCAACCTTTAACTCGTGTCTGGATTAGAATACTGTTCTGGGACCAAAATAAATAAACAGGCCACAGATTTCTAGCAATTCTCTGGCCTGATCACAAATAATAATGGGCCAAGTCAATCACTTCAGGGATTTGGTGCATTTTGCATCAAAAATTTGAAGCTAAAAGTACAAAATATACAGACACGCTATAAACACAAATATGTGTTTGAAGTAGGGAGATGGGTACATTGTTTACAGGCAGATGATGTATTGCCTGCAATGAACAAAATTACAGACAACTCTATATTTATATTCGGGCAGTCTGATGATTCAATCAAATAGATAGTAGCTTATGTCATATGATCCTAACAGGCTAACTGGGAGCATTTTTGCTTTTGTAGATATCATTATTCCTCTGCCCATCTCAGTGGATTTCTACTAAGTGCTGGCAAAAAAGATTAAATCCAGTTAGTGATTGTAGTCAGGGAAATTGTATGATAGGAGAGTTGGCAGAGGCGTTGACATTTCACTACTATATCGAAAAATAACAAAATATGCTGTACTTTCTTAGTTCCTGGACTGCACTGCTAAACTCAGGTTCCATTTTTATAGTATTCTATATTGGAAATAGCTTAGTGTGAGGGAAAGCAGAGTTCATGGGGAGGGGTAAAAAGGCAGATACCCTCCATAGGAATAAACTCACTATTACAAAACTACAGCATCAAAATATTAAATAAGAAAAATAGAACATAAGAATATAAGAAATAAGAGCAGGAGTAGGCCATTCAGCCCCTTGAACCTGCTCCGCCATTCAATAAGATCATTGCTGATCTGATTGTGGCCTTAACTCCACCGTCCTGCCAGCCCCCATAACACTTGTCGATAAAAATCTGTCTAAAATTAAATTATTTAAATTGCAGTTTAGACAGTGTTTTGTAGTACAATGAACTTAATATTGACTGCACAAGACAATTACATCCACATCATAACTCCAACCCCTACAGATCCACTTACCCCATTCACAATTCGAACAGGAGTGCAACACGACAAAAATGGTCACCGAACCGAAGAATAAGATATTAGGAGGGCATGTGACCAAAAACTTGGTCAAAATTGCAGGTTTTAATTTCTAAAGGAGGAGAGAGAGTAAAGAGGCGAAGAGATTCAGTGAGGGAATTCTACAGCGTAGGTCATGACAGCTGAAGATAAATCCTCCAATGGTGGGGGGGGGGGGGGGGGGAAAGAGAAGTTGAGGATGCACGAGGCCAGAATTGGAGGAAAGCAGGGTTTTCAGAGTTAAAGTTAAAATATCGAGTTAGGTCAGGAAGAGATTACAGAGCTAGGGAAGGGTGACGTCACGGAGGGATTTGAACGCAAGGTTGAGCATTTTTAATTGGAGGCATTGGGGAACAGCAAGACAACGTAGGTCAGTGAGCACAAGGGTGATGGGTGAATGGGACTTGGTGTGAATTAGGATACAGGCAGCAGAGTTTTGCATGATCAGAAGTCTATGGAGGGTTGAAGATTGGAGGCTGGCTACGAGTGTATTGGAATATTCAAGCCTTGAGGGAAGAAAAAGCATGGATGAGAGTTTCAGCAGCGGATGAGTGGCGGTAGGGGTGGAGATGGGTGATATTAGGTGGAAGTAGGCTGTCTTTATTCTGGGGTAGGAAGGATCAAAAAAATCTGGTTCAACCCGAGATAGTGGCCAGGGAAGGGATGGAATCAGTGGCAAGGGAATACAGTTTGTGGCACAGGCTGAAGGTATTGGCTTTGGTCTTCCCAATGTTTAACTGGAGAATATTTTAGCTCATCCAGGACTGGATGTCGAACAAGCTGTGAGACAACACAGAGGTAGTGAAGTAGAACTGGGTGTCATCAGTGCACATAAGGAACCTGAATCTTGGTCATAAATCACTCATTGAGTCATCAGTGAAGCACTTAATCATGTTTATTTATTCTGTTTCACAGTACCCAATATTGAAAATGTGAAGAAAATAATTTTAGCAAATAATGGGAAAATGTGCCCTCCAATTCTCCAGGAAGCTGAAAAAGCCATTGGCATTCAAGGGGTCAAGAAATAATTTACAATCACAGCAGGAATGCTAACTTATAATAATGAGTAACAGCTGTTTCTGATGATATCTGGAATTACTCAGCAGTACTGCATGGTACTTTGATATGGGACAGCTTATTTCAGAGAGGTTGCTGGGTTTTTCAGCACTGTTGACCAGCACTAATTGACTGACAATGCAAATTATTTGGCAGCAGACCAATACCCCCAGAGAATCTCAACATAGCCTTACCTGTAAAGCTTAAATTACAAGTAGGAGAATTTTGCCACAGCAAATAAAAATATGACCAGGATTTTGCAGGTCAGCTAGTATATTTTGTAGTGCTTTACTTAATTTGGAATTAGTCACAAGCAAGCTCTGGAAGATGACAGATTATCTTCAGATGTAAAAAGTTAGTTGTTTTTTCTCCTTTTCCTTGGGAACAGCCTTTCTCATCACAGAATGGACACACAGCATTCAGCATCACTTGTGGTTCCCTCAGTTAAAGGTGCAATGCTACAGCAGCAACAAGGGACTACATTTATTGCACAGAACTGCTTACAGTGAAAGCTTTTTGCAATATGATGAAGCTTTATGGGTTTCAAATTAGTCCTGTTTATATTGTGGGAGGATTTGAGGACTGGCAGGAACGCTGGAACGGGTGGACATGCCTTGCTTCGAAGATGCAAGTTTGACATTAAAGAACCAGCACTTATGCGACCTTGTGCATGTACGGTTATTGCAAAGTCACATCATGACTTTAGGTTTCTAGTCACAGATATTCCTGATGCAGGGGAAAATTCTGCACAAATAGAAATACCAAAATCCAATTGCTGTTTTGTTCTTGGCCAAAATAAGACACACATGTGGTGCTGACATATTGAGTTTAAAATTTGTTCAATGCGTCTAGGTGAGCAGGAAAAAATAAAACAGATGATTCCTCCCTCTCGACGCTGTAAAAAGCACGTATGGGCTTTGGACTGTTTGCTATCAAGCCCCCTATGGATGAATAAGCAATCAATACTTGCTGTCTGGGCTCAAGGACAAAAGTGGCTATTTGAACAAAGTAATGGAGAGCCACTTGAATCCTAACCTATGAGTTATAACCTTCAGGATAGGGGAAAATATGGTGGGTGGTGGGGGTTTGCTTTAAAATATGTTTTAAAAAATAATTTATTGTATTTTTCAAGCAGTTAAAGTGTCACATTTCTACAGTATTCTATGAATACTGAATATGCAAATACCAGCCTTGAAAAGATTCAAAATTCAAAATTTATAAATGCAGCCCAAGCATACAATCTACAAATAAGCCTTTTTTTAAAATTCATTCATCGGATGTGGACGTCGCTGGCTAGGCCAGCATTTATTGCCCATCCCTAGTTGCCCTTGCAAAGGTGGTTGTGAGCTGCCTTCTTGAACCGCTGCAGTCCATGTGGGGTAGGTACACCCACAGTGCTGTTAGGAAGGGAGTTCCAGGATTTTGACCCAGGAATGGCAATATAGTTCTAAGTCAGGATGGTGTGTGACTTGGAGGGGAACTTGCAGGTTGTGGTGTTCCCATGCATTTGCTGTCCTTCTAGTTAGCAGAGGTCATGGGTTTGGAAGGTCCTATCTAATGTTACTTGCCACTTAACAGCCCAAGCCTAGATATTGTACTTGCTGCATTTCTACATGGACTGCTTCAGTATCTGAGGAGTCGCGAATGATGCTGAACATTGTGCAATCATCAATGAACATCCCCACTTCTGACCTTATGATTGAAGGAAGGCCATTGATGAAGAAGCTGTCGATGGTTGGGCCTAGTACACTACCCTGAGGAACTCCTACAGTGATCTCCTGGAGCTGAGATGATTGACCTCCAACAACCACAACCATCTTCCTTTGCACTAGGTATGACTCTAACTGGTGGAGAGTTTTCCCTGGTTCCCATTGACTTCAGTTTTGCGAGGACTTGTCCTGTTTTTTGTGTGCAGGACATACCTGGGCAATTTTCCACATTGCCAGTGGTGGGATTCGAGCCCATGTCCCCAGAGCAATATCCTGGGTCTCTGGGTTACTAGTCCAGTGACAATACCACTACGCCACTGCCTCCCCATACCACGAGACAAACATTTCAATAACACCTAGAAACATTCCAGATGACTGAGACAGTAAATACAATATCCATCTTTAGAAGCTGTCAAATTTCAGCAAATTTTAGAATTATCAACATCAATTCATAGATGTGGACACTTTGCCTCACACTTTACATAAAAATGAAATTCAAACATTCAGAACATAGTCCTAATCCGAGGGCCATTCCATACACAACTTGGGACTGTGACTGTGCACCTCATATTTGTGGGTCTGCAAGGTGAAAAACAGCTATCAGCTCTTGAACCAGACACTGCATTTCCAGGAAGCTCCCAGTACAGCAAATTGCAAATGAAGTTTGCTACAGACAGAATATTTAAATTCATCTCAAGTTTTATTGAACACATGTGTTTCACGTGTTCCTTATTTCTGGCAATGCCACACAGAATGTCTAGTGACTGCCCAAACAAATGGAATAACAATGCTGGTCTAACCAAAACAAATTCAATAATTTCCTGAAAATATTTTGTTCCAAGTTCAAGTTTAGTTGATGTCATAAGATTGGTTTGGACGAAGTCACTTTGGCCCATTTGATTTTATCCATCCTGAATACCAAGCCTATGATCTTCCAAATAGAATATCGAGCTATTTACTAAATGACTCCACTGTATGGCCTCAACAACTCTACTGGCAACCTGTTCTAGTTGTAGATTACACTCCATTTAAAGGCTTCTGTCCCAAACCTGGCTTTAACAACCCTAAACATGTGTTCACTTGCTCTAATGTATGTCTGAATGTATTGTTTCTGGTTTATTTTCTGTATCACGTTAAGTATCTTACAAATCTCTAAGGTTTCCTCTTTTATGAATTCCGTTTTGAGGTCAGACAGCCCTAGTTTCTCTCAGCTCCTTCCCCTGAGGATCAGGTCCATTGTTCACATCTGCACTGCCTGTTAGCAGTATTTGAGGGGCAGGATTTTCAGGCCCTGATGAGGTTGGAACAGTAGTGACCTAGCTGCTTTCTCAATTTTTAAATACATTTTTAACAAGGTGGTTGAGAGAGAAACTTCATGTTGAAGTGCCCTCTCAGCTACTAACCCTTCACAACTCGGTGCACTTCTGAAGCTGCAAGACCTCTGACTGACCCTCCAGCTTCAAGAGTCTGCCTGCCACCATTACTTGGACAGGGAACCTGTCTCCATGCCAATTAAGGGGGCGCTCTGGTCAAAATTCCAATGAGTGACTATTTCCCCCCACTCCGCCTCAGGGATAGACTCGGGACCCAGAAACAGTCCCGGCTCCTGTTTACTGCTCCTAAAACGAAAATTCATTCTGAGATGTAGGCTGATCAGGGCATTACGCAGCTTTGGCATAACCTTTCAGGGATGAGAAGTAACTGATTTGGCAAATACTTCTCAGTATTCTATCATTTTCATGTATTGCTGCCTCATACTGCTTAGACACTGAAAATTACAAGTCAACTATCATCAGGTTCCACCCTGGCATGTTTCATCTTATCCAAGGAACACATCTGCCTTTTATTTTTATTTCCAATGTACGTAGTATCTTGCATTTGTCAGATGCTGAAATTTACTAGTCCTGATAAACTTAAGTGCAAACACTGTAGTGCTCTCTTTATAGATCTTGACTGCCTGAGTTCACAATCCCCTTAATTTGCTGTTACCTAAAGTTATAACTGCCTTGAATTGAGGCTGTAATTCTACATCATTTATAAAGATCAGGAACAAGAGGTGTCCTATCAAGGATCCAAACTGCACCCCATTCACTTTCACCATTGAATTTAGCTACCTTAGCCCCTCTGCTCCCTTTTCTTCTAGCTAGTAATAAATTGACATCCATGTACTAACCTTCAAATCCACAAACCTTTGCTAGACTTTGTCAAAAGAAGTCAACATACACTACATCATACAACTTTTTCCAATCAATTTGCAATGTAACCTCCAAAAATAGCTATAAGGTTGTTTGGATATGATTCAACCCTTCTAAAGCCATTTATTGTATTAACTTATTTTGACAAAACATTCTTTCAGTTTGGTTCAGATTACTGATTCCAATAGTTTTCAAATTATTGAGGTTAGGCTTATTGGTTAGTAATTGTCAAGTTTTTTTAGCATTTGGTTCTGGGATATGGGTAATGCTGGAAAGGTCAGCATTTATTACCTATACAAGGTGGTGGTGGTAGGCTGTGCTGTTATCCATGAACATGGGAATTATATTTGCTTGTTTCCAATCTGTCAGAACCTCTTCACTGTTTATCCCTCAAAAAATCCTTCAGTGCTTTATAAATCTCTCTGATAAACTTGGGGTACATTTAAACCATCCAGAGGGATTTACTGGTTTTCAAACCCTCAGCCAATCCAGACTTCTCAACTTCCTTTGATAAAATATAGCTTTAAGGATTCCTCTACAAGCAAAAGTTAATGGGTATGAAGGAAAATGATGGCCGTAAATCCTGAACTGGCTAAAAGATAGATAGGAAAGGGGAATCAGAAAGTAGCTAAGTCGCAAAGTCGGAGAGAAAACCAATAACTACCGACTAGTCATTTTAGCATCTTGCTCATGCACATGTTAAACTCCATTCAGACTTCTTAAGATTTTAACTTTTCTGTTTATCCTCCTGCTGTTATACTATTAGAAGAATGTTTTGGCTCTCTGTTTTACATGCATTGCTATGTCTCTTTTCTATATGCCTTAGCATCTCTTGTGCATTTGGCCTGCTACCCAACACAATGGCAAATTTCTCACTACAGCTTTACAGATGTGTTTTCCTAATCTCCATTTTAATATTCCAGCAAGAATGTACTTGTCCAACCTGTTCCACAATGCTTTTGATAGATGTCCATTTATTCTTGGTAGATTTATTCTTGTGAGGTGGCCCCTGTCTATGTTAGTAAGCTTGTCCTTCACATTAAAGCTGGAGTTTGGTTGGTTCCGAAGTATCACTTTAAGGTTTAAGGGGTTAACAGAAATTCATCATTTCACTTAAGTGTCTAGACAAAACAAGCCATGAATTTTATGGAAGAAGAAAACAAGAGTGAAATAGAAAAGCACCAGCAGGTTAAAACTAACTACAACAAATCAGCCGATGGATCCAAACAGCCTGAACAAAACTGTCAAAATTGATTTTTCTGACAAATATCAACATAAAATAGTTGTGTAACTCAATAACTAGGTCAGTGATCCAATTTTCAAACACACTGAAGCTGTGAGGTATAAAACCACCTCAAGATGTAGTCTCATGGCACTGCAGCTCTATATTGGGGATAATGTAACTCCATCCTGATGTACCACACAGAAACAGTCAAAGTATCACATTACAAGATCTGTATTATAACATCGTCCTCACTAGTGAGCCTCAGTAGATTAATGCTATTCAGTTTCAACAGTGTTGTTCATTTTCCTCACCTCATTAACTTACTATTGCCAATATGACATAAAGCAAGCCTTGAACTATTTTTTTTAATCAGTTGTCATTATGTTTAGAAGTAAACCAGAATAATTATAACTGCCTTGAAAAATTTTGAACCATCTCGACTACAGAAGTTTTATTTTTAAATTAAATTAGGGTTCTTCAAAATTACTTATCACCTTCAGAATCTTTTGATTGAAAACATCAGCAAATGACCTACTTCCATTGTATTACGATACTACTCAATAGCAAGAAATTAAGAACATATGAAACAGAAGCAGGAGTAGGCCATTTGGCCTTTCAAGCCTGCTCCACCATTCAATGCCATTATGTTTGATCTTCTACCTCAACTCCATCTTCTTGCCCGATCCCCACATCTCTTAATTCCCTTAGTATCCAAAAATCTAGTAATCGCTGTCTTGAATATACTCAACAACTGAGCATCCATGCTCTCTGGGGCAGGGAATTCCAAAGATTCACAACCCTTTGAATGCAGAAATTTCTCATCTCTGTCCTAAATGGCTGACCCCTTATTCTGAGACTGTGACCCCAAGTTCTAGGTTCCCCAGCCCGGGGAAACATTTACTCAGCATTTACCCTGTCAAGCCCCTTAAGAACTTTGTATGTTGCAATTAGATCACCTTTCATTCTTCTAAACTCTAGGGAATATATTCCTAGTCTACTGAATCTTTCCTCATAGGACAATCCCCTCATCCAAGGAATCAGTTTAGTGAATTATTTCTTAATGCCAAAGGGATCAAGGGATATGGCGGAGCAGGCCCAAAGGGCCGAAAGGCCTACTCCTGCTCCTATTTTCTATGAACCTTTGTTACACTCCCTCTAAGGCAAATATATCCTTCCTTAGGAAGGAGACCAAAACTGTTGCATTAAGATTTCTTCACTCTTATAGTCCAATCCCTTTGTAATAAAGGCTAATAAACCACTTGCTTTCCTAATTTATTTATTTATACAGCACTTATACAGGCCCTTCGGCCCACCGAGTCTGTGCCGACCATCAACCACCCGTTTATACTAATCCTACATTAATGCCATATTCCCTACCACATTCCCTCAATTCTCCTACCACCTACCTACACTTGGGGCAATTTACAATGGCCAATTTACCTATCAACCTGCAAGTCTTTGGCTTGCTTGCTGTACTTGCATGTTACATTCCTGTGACTTGTGTACAAACAGAAAAGTTCTGAAATAAAAGCAAAAGACTGCAGATGCTGGAAATCTGAAATAAAAACAGAAAATGCGAGAAATGCTTAGCAGGTCTGGCAGCATCTGTGGAGAGAGAAACAGATTTCACATTTTAGGTCGATGACTTTTCAATCAATGCAGTTTCTGTTTTTATCCTAAGTTGTCCTCTCTGATTTGCTCATCTTCTCAGACAGTTCTGGTTGAGACTGTGATGAGGGAATCATGGATTATGTATTCTAGTGCATTATTACTATGGCTCACACTTAGAGTCATAGAGTTATACAGCACAGAAACAGGCCCTTCGGCCCATCATGTCTGTGCAGGCCATCAAACACCTATCTACTCGAATCCCATTTTCCAGCACTTGGCCCGTAACCTTGTATGCCATGGCGTTTCAAGGGCTCACCTAAATACCTCTTAAATGTTGCGAGGGATCCTGCCTCTACCACCCCTTCAGGCAGTGTATTCCAGATTCCAACCACCCTCTGGGTGAAAAAGGTTTTTGTCAAATCCCCTCTAAACCTCCTGCCCCTTACCTTAAATCTATGCCCCCTGGTTATTGACACCTCCGCTAAGGGAAGAAGTTTCTTCCTATCTATGCCCTTCATAATTTTGTATACCTCAATCAGGTCCCCCCTCAGCCTTCTCTGCTCTAAGGAAAACAACCCTAGCCTATCCAGTCTCTTTGCACAGCTGAAATGCTCCAGCCAAGGCAACATCCTGGTGAATCTTCTGTGCACCCTCTCCAGTGCAATCACATCCTTCCTATAGAGTGGCGACCAGAACCGTACACAGTACTCCAGTTGTGGCCGAAGTAGCGTTTTATACAGCTCCATCATAATCACCCTGCTAAAGTCCATAATGAACAGTATCTGGGGAAAGGGTGGACTATGGATATTACTGGACTTCTGATTTTCCCTTTCTTGATAACAAAAATCAATTGAAAACCTTCAGCATCTCCACATTGAGAGATATAAATAGGAAAAAATAGTCTTTTATCAGCAAAACCTGACTGTTCTGTCTAAAACCGGACAGATGACAACCATAATTAATACACCAGCACCCTATACTACTAGGATGATCCCATGCATTATCCATCCTAAAATCTAATTATATTTTATGAATATTTCTTTGATCATTGAACAAGCAGGTAAGCTGAAAAAAATCATACTCGGGAATATAATGTGAGTAAATACGAACAACTTTACTGATGCTCAGTCTCTGTTAGGAACTAGTGGCTGTTTCTGTCTCGAGATAATGCATGATTACCCCCATTCCTTCTCAATTTGCTTCATGACATCCACGGATTTGCTAATGAAAACAAATGGAAGGCCTGTTTTTCTGAGAAATGTCAGAAAGTTTATAAGTTATGAAATGTACAGTGCAGTATTTTACCAACAGCTGCTTTTTATTTTATTTCAAACTGGCGGTAATGTCCCAAGGCATGTGCTATTTTGTCATCATTTTGTTAAACATGAATTATATGTAATGCATTAACCCCTTCCACTACTGCCAAACAGTCACATTCATCAACAAAGTACAGACACAGAAAACTAGTAAAAACTGACCAAGCATTTCAAAAAAAGCTGACATGACTAAAGATAGCTGAGAATTCAAGAATGGCCTTAACTGTAAGCCTTTGAGATGGAAAAACACAATTACACCAGGTTTTGTAACTTTATCTGTAAGTACAGTCTACTCTTAATTCAAAGTTCCTTAATTCAAAAATTATCTAAAATTCATTTTTAACATTAAATTCCCAATTTGCTGCATATTTATGTTGCTTAATTGAAATTATTTGATAATTCAATATTTTTATTGCAAAAAAACTTGGAATTATCAGGAATAGACTATGTGTCCAACAGAACTCACTTCTTTTAGAGGAAAAAATCATGAAGGGTGGAAATGCAAGTACTGAAGGTGCAAAATTGGTACTGCAGTTCCAAGGGAGGCTGGGGATGTTTCCTAGAAATATTTATCTTTTTCCATTGAAAATGAAGCATTCTAGTTCATTTTAATACCCCAACATAGATAAGTTTCTTTATCTTAAAGAAAGAGAATTTGAATTTCCAGCAGACCATGAAGACCATACTCAAATGTTACTCTGCCACATCTAACTCTACCTAGCTCAGCAACAATCTACCACACTCTACTCCCAATCCTTGCGGTGGCAATCTCCTCCCCTCCAACCCTCCCAGGTTAATTGGCACACTTCACCCCCTTTCAGTTTGAGCTAATACTCCATCTACCCCTTCCCTAGGTGATATTCTGCCTCCTCACATCCTCTCAGTTAATACTGAGGCACTCCTTCCTCCTTCACCTCAAATGCTGCTCACAGCTTCTCATCTCTTTCCCTCAAAAAATTCTGTTCCCAGCATTTGCCTCCCCTGCTACCCCCTCTTTTAAAAAAAATCATTCATGGGATGTGGGCATTGCTAGCGGGGCCAGCATTTATTGCCCATCCCTAATTGCCCTCAAGAAGGTGTTGGTGAGCCACCTTCTTGAACCACTGCAGTCTGTGTGGTGAAAATACTGCCACAGTGCTATTAGGTAGGGAGTTCCGGGATTTTGACTCAGCGACAATGAAGGAACAGCAATATATTTCCAAATCAGGATAGTGTGTGACTTGGAGGGAAACACGGAGGTGCCTGTCCTTCTAGGTGGCAGAGGTCATGGGTTTGGAAGGTGCTGACAAAGGAGCCTTGGCAAGTTTCTGGAGTGTATCTTCTCGATGGTACTGCAGCCATGGTGCACCAGAATGTTTGAGGTAATGGACGGGGTGCCAATCAAGTGAGATGCTTTGTCCTGGATGGTGTAGAGCTCCTTGAGTGTTGTTGGAGTTGCACTCATCCAGGCAAGTGGAGAATATTCCATCACATGCCTGACTTGTGCTGTAAGATGAGGGAAAGGCTTTGGGGAGTCAGGAGGTGAGTTACTTGTGCAGAATACCCAGCCTCTGACCTGTTCTTGTAGCCACAGTATTTATGTGACTGGTCCAATTAAGTTTCTGGTCAATGGTGACCCCCAGAATGCTGATGGTGGGGGATTGGCGATGGTAATGCTGTTGAATGTCAAAGGGAGGTGGTTAGACTCTGTTATTGGAGATGGTCATTGCTTCATACTTGTGTGGTGTGAATGTTACTTCCTATTTATCAGTCCAAGCCTGAATGTTGTCCACGTCTTGCTGCACACGGACGTTATGAAGATTTGCGAATGGAACTGAACACTGTACAATCATCAGCAAACATCCTCACACCTGATCTTATGATGGAGAGATCTATTTTGCCATCTAATTTCATGTTCCTTCTCTTTCTCCTTAATTACCATCTATTTCTCACCCATAGCACCTCTTCTGTCGGGAGCGCTATTGTGAAAGGCACTTGATTTTGACTGCAGCATTTTGTTCTTGCAAGAGTCCCCGTTTACAACAGTAGAGCCTGTGACCACTAACGGGACTGTAGTTGGAGTGGATCTGAAACAAATGCTGACATGCACAGTGGCTCACAAAGCAACGGTCTGTCATATGTTCCCAAGGAAATTCACATGTAACTGATCTAGGCTTACTTTACATTGATATCAATACACACAAATTTCCTTGATCGTTTGCTCTGAATCAGAGACAGATCTGCCGAAACTCTCGGCTGCTCATTTACATAGCTCCACCCAGATGTAAAAGACTAGTTCATGTGAGTTTCCCACTTTTCTGGAATTTACTAAGAAAACTGAGACTTACTCGATATTTAACAAAAGTGCAGTCAGTTTTTTGGAGTAAGGCGCCATGGCATAAAACAGTGGCCCACTTGCTATTAACATAATTGGTCGCATGGCATTTGTGTTTGCTTTAATGATGATTTTCATCTTCTGGTGTAAACAAACGAGCTTGGCAGGAAATTTTGGCATTAAGTTCCCATCAGCAAGATCGGCATAAATTACTCTAATTTTGGCACAAATAGAACTGTGGAAATTTTGGGTATTATGTCCTGTTTATTACATGTTGCACTAGTCATAACCAGGTCGGTAGCTGCTTGATGAAAAAAGGGTAAGCTTGTCATATATTTTCCTGTTTCTGAAAGCTCATTGGTTTTTAAAAACTAGCCTTGCACATGAACCCAATATTCTTTGCCGCAGGAACAGCTGACTGCCTGGAGGTGACCTTCATTCTGTAGATATATTGCCTCAGGTTCACTCACCCACAGAATTAAAAAAGAATGGACATCTTACTTGAACTGTATTTTTACATGATTTAATTAATACAAGGCAATGGTGTGAATTTCTATTAGCTCTTACCCTGCTGAATAAATAGGAACACCATATAGTTAATACTAATACATGCTAACAATTCTGTTTTAAATATATTAGATGGCTAGGAATTGAAAACTAAATATACAGTCCTAAAGGCATTTTGCTCAAACTCATTCACAATGATGATAGGATCGAAACATATTTAAAGACCTCAAGCATAATTGTAGTTGAGACAGCTTCGATAAATACAGTGAGGAATGCAACAAAGCCCATTTCTTTTTTGCTATGTTTGTTTTATATTTTTCATCCCTTTTTTGTAGGTATTCCCACTGCCCTGGACTCCAACTTTGAATCACCTCTCCTTGCTTGTGTGGCACGTTCTGTTGACAGCACGACTGAGAACAGGGGCTGCATTTTTGCCACGATATGGAGGGCGAGTATGAAGGTGGGTGGGGGTGGAAATTTGTGTCGGCATCAGCCCGCCCCAAAGGCCATTTTTTCAGAGGACGGATCGGGGTCGGCAAGGCTACCTGCTGCAAACGGTGGGTAGACAATCAAGGGGCAATCAGAGGCCGCCTGGAATTTACGAGTAAGCCTGCAAGCACCCCAAGGTGTCAGAAACTAGGCCAGCTGCCTGAAGTGACCTCCCGGTAGCAGACTAGGGGACCAGCGCTGCAGGCAAGCTTTGAGGTCGTCCCCACCTGCCTGGCGTCAGCTGCAGGCTGCCCTGTGGAGCAGCTCCCTCCTCACAATGGTGGCTCGGCTGTTAATTCATAGAATTATAGAATGGTTACAGCATTTGGCCCGTTGTGTCTGTGCCAGCTCCCTTCAAGTGCAACTCACCTTATCCCATACCCCTGCTTTTTCCCTGCAGCCCTGCAATTTTTTTTTCAGATAATTACCTGGTTCTCTTTTGAAGGCCTTAATTGAATCTCCCTCCACCACACCAATTTTTCCATTTTTTATTTTGAAAGTTTAAAAAGTTGGAGAGAGGGCACCCTCTTTTTTCCTTACCTGAACTGCAGGCTTCATCCCCTTCCAAGCTGGAGGGTGTCCTCATGGTCCTCCAGCTTCAAGAGCCCACCCGATGTCCTTAATTGGATGGCAAGCCCTCTGGTCACTAATTGGCCAACTTAGGGAAAATCACTGCTAGGTGACTGTTTCCCACGCAGTGTGGGGTCGTGACCCCCATTTGACCCCAAACTTAGAGTCCTGACCCAAAGGCCAAAATCATGCCCCAGGAATCGCAGGTACACTCTGCATTCTACTGCTCTGTGGCACGGCACATGCATGCTTCGGCACATGGCCTATTACACTTCAAACCTTCCATTGCAAGGTGCTCTCTTACTTCAAGTTATTGTTGAATTAACACCTATTCATTCAGGAACAGTAAGACTTACTGCACAGTTCTGTGGTTGATAGAAATTTGAAGCCACTAACAGCTCTTCTGTTGAATTTCATTTTATTTCTAAATGTGCCAGTAGCGATCAAACATCTACTGTAGTCAAAAGCTTCCCATCAATGTAGAGAAAAATAGGCACCCTTTCAAACCTAATTAATCCTTTATTTGGGCATGAATATGTGTTTTTATCTGAGTAATACATTTAGATGGAGGAAGAGTGAAAGCAGGGCACGAGTGAAGGAGAGGAAGGGGATGGAGTGAAGGAGAGGGGAAAGTGAAGAGCTGGCAAAAGATAGACGAGTTCCTGAGCAGAACACAAAGGAATAGATTTTGCCAGAATGAATCTTTGTTTCCAACTCCCACGCACACATGCATAAAAAGAAAGCTAACATTTATTACTAGGTACATACGTTTTGGTGATGCACGCGGACTATCAGACGCAATCTGTCTCATTCGAGAACCATGGCAGCTGAGTGCAACCAGTCTTGAGATGATGGCTGTTTTCCCAAATCCAATATTGGCTATGATCACTACTCCTCTGTTCACACTGGGGTTACCACATTTTAGTTGTGTATCTATCTCATGGAAGAGCCAGTCCCGTCCAATGAACACTGAGTCAGTGGTGATGCTGGGTACTTCAAATAGAAGTGGCTTCAAGGAGATGTCTGGAGGTCTGTATGGTGCAAAGCGTACTGTGGGAACAATAAAAGAGCCATAGTCAAATTATTCTCAATAATTCAAAAACAGAAAAAACAACAACATCATTTTGAAAGGAAAAATTGACCAGAGACTTGGCAGTGTCAAAATCAGAAAAAGTGAAGAGGTAATGAACGATTGGGTGATCGCTTTGTTGAACACCTTCATTCAGTCTGCAAGCATGACCCCAATTTTCCAGTTGCTTGTCAATTTAATTCTCTGCCCCACTCCCACTCTGACCTCAGCCTCCTACACTCTTCCAATGAAGCACAATGGAAGCTTGAGGAGGAGCACCTGATCTTTTGATTAGGCACTTTACAGCCTTCCAGACTCAACACTTAGTTCAACAATCTCAGGTCATAACCATTGCTCTCATTTTTTCAGAGAGCAGGCACTGATAATGGCTTTGCTGTTGCCATTTATACCTCCTTTAGACCCATCTTTTGCTTTGTTACTTGTCCCATTACCATCCCCTTTTGCTTTGCACCATCATCGCATTTGTCATTTAATCAATCACATACCTTCCCTTTTGTTCTTTCCTTTACACTTAACCTTTTCCTGCCTCTGTACTTGATTAAACATTGCTACAAATCTAACTTTATCCACTTCTGATGAAAGATCATTGACCTGAAAAGTCTCTCCCCACATACTGCCTGACCTGCTTGAGTATTTCTGGCATTTTCTGTTTTTATTGCAGATTTCCATCAGTATTTTGCTCTTGTGCAGGATTTTCTTGCCTCACTCCACAATGATTATCGTGTTACTATCACAACATTGCCTAGTACTACTACAATTACCAGAGAAATTACAAGCAAAGCTTAAAAATAATCAGAAATTCCTATCAGCTCCGCATATAATTGCTCCAAAAATACCTTTTGTGAAAAGGCAGAACCTTGCTGCAAACTCCCCGAACTAACTTTCCTTCATAACCTGCAAAAAGCTTCAAAACAATCTGCATAGAAGCTCAAATCTTACATCAAACCCAACTAGAACTGCAAGAGTCAGAGTCTGACACCAAAAATAAAATACCTGACCTGGAGTACCTGATATATTCCAATTCCCAGCATTAAATTTTCTCAATTGCTCTTCCCATAAAATTGCACAAAAGCTCATGAAATTTTGGAAATTCACATCACAAGACCCTGCATCCCTGCCTGGAAAAATCTATTCCACTTCACATCAGCACTTTGACAGGTGAGCAGTTTACTCCTTTAATTTGAAATCCAAACAGTGTAAATTTCCTCTACAAATAATTTTTCCACCTTTTCAACAGAAAATCCAGAGGGGCAAAATGCAAAATGAAGAGACAGATGATGAGTTTTTTTTTTTAGCACATAGCAATTTTCTTACATGGCACAGCAGCCTTAAACTATTCAAGAAAACAGCATCCTTCAAGGATTAATCATCAATGCTTACTCTTTGATGCATTCTATTACTGATTTAAATTTTCATGCTTCCTTTCTAAACGATAGGTAATATGATTAACTAGTTTGGTCATCAATCAGCTCAATATCAGATTGATATCAACAGTCGTAGAATATCACGCTACTCTGCAATTTCCCCAAACCACTCTTCATTTCCACGATCAGACTACATGGAATTTACAGCTCAGAAACAGGCCATTCAGCCCAAATCAGCCAGTGCTTATGCTTTACAGGAGCCTTCTCCTAACCCTATCAGCATAACTTAGATGGAAGATTAAAGATTCCTATCATGCGGCTGCAGAACTCCTAATCAGACCCTTGAGATCATGAAACAATGGCCTGGATGTAGATATTGATATTTGTTTTGTTTTTACTACCACACGAAAGAATAAACATAACATTCTATTCCTTTCTCCCTCAGGTACTTATCTAGCTTCATCTTAAATGCATCTATGTTATTTGCCTCAATTACTCCTTACTGGAATAAGCTCCATAATCTAATCACTCGCTAGGTAAAGATGTTTCTCCTGAATTCCTTGTTGGCGTTATTCGTCACCATCTTGGATTATGGCCCCTAGTTTTCAACTCCATCACAAACATCTTTTTTCATAGGCTGCTGTTCTAGTGCCAAATGTCACCCAGAAGCCTCATTCTCAGAGATACTTGTCAGAACAGAATAACGTTCAATAGACATTTCACAACCTCCCTACTGGCAGTCAGATTTGTATCAGTGCACAAATGATTGCTTTTGTCAAAGAATTTTTCTCTTGATGATATGTTACCTTCTCCACCTGCAGGAGCACTGTTTGGGGTTGGAGTACAGTTCCATGGACTGTGGGCACCGTCCGATACACCGCCTCATCTGGCAGCTGTTCAGAAGTGAGTGTTGACAGCAAGTGTCTGCAGTTCAGTCAACCACAGGGGCACCACAACCAAGATCAAACAAGATATGCTGGAAATACTCGGCAGGTCTGGCAGCATCTGTGAAGAGAGAAGCAGAGTTAATGTTTCAGGTCTGAAACGTTAACTCTGCTTCTCTCTCCACAGATGCTGCCAGACCTGCCGAGTATTTCCAGCATTTCTTGTTTGTGTTTCAGATTTCCAGCATCTGTAGTATTTTGCTTTTATTACAACCAAAATTAATCCTGTTATCAGCAAATGTACACACTTGAACTTTCTGAAAGGAATTATCAGATACAGCAAGGTACTTTGACTGAATTTCTCCTCCCTAACTCTGGGACATTGAGGATATTTGCAGCATTTCTACTGCTGGTCCAGATGAGATCAGCCAATTCACCAGACCCACAGACGAAGGATTGAACTTGAGGACTTTTCTGTTCTGCACAGTCCAGTCACATACTCGGTAGCAGATATACCAACTGAGAAGGGGAGGCCTACTCTATATTTTTATGTTATACCACATCCATAAACAGTGTTCTAGGCCCAACCATCTTCAGATGCTCCATCAATGGCCTTCCCTCCATCATAAGTTCAGAAGTGGGCATGTTCGCTGCTGATTTTTTTTAAATTCATTGATGGGATGTGGGCGTCGCTGGCCAGGCCAGCATTTATTGCCCATCCCTAATTGCCCTTGAGAAGGTGGTGGTGAGCTGCCTTCTTGAACCGCTGCAGTCCATGTGGGGTAGGTACACCCACCGTGCTGTTAGGAAAGGAGTTCCAGGATTTTGATCCAGTGACAGTGAAGGAACAGCGATATAGTTCCAAGTCAGGATGGTGTATGACTTGGAGGGGAACTTGCAGGTGATGGTGTTCCCATGCATTTGCTGCCCTTGTCCTTCTAGTTGGTAGAGGTCGCGGGTTTGGAAGGTGCTGTCTAAGGAGCCTTGGTGCGATGCTGCAGTGCATCTTGTAGATGGTGCACACTGCTGCCACTGTGCATTGGTAGTGGAGGGAGTGAATGTTTGTAGATGGGATGCCAATCAAGCGGGCTGCTTTGTCCTGGATGGTGTCGAGCTTCTTGAGTGTTGTTGGAGGTGCACCCATCCAGGCAAGTGGAGAGTATTCCATCACACTCCTGACTTGTGCCTTGGAGATGGTGGACAGGCTTTGGGGAGTCAGGTGGTGAGTTACTCGCCTCAGGATTCCTAGCCTCTGACCTGCTCTCATAGCCATGGTATTTATATGGCTACTCCAGTTCAGTTTCTGGTCAATGGTAGCCCCTAGGATGTTGATAGTGGGGGATTCAGCAATGGTAATGCCGTTGAATGTCAAGGGAAGATGGTTAGATTCTCTCTTGTTGGAAATGGTCATTGCCTGGCACTTGTGTGGTGCGAATGTAACTTGCCACTTATCAGCCCAAGCCTGGATATTGTCCAAGTCTTGCTGCATTTTTACACGGACTGCTTCAGTATCTGAGGAGCCACGAATGCTGCTGAATATTGTGCAATCATCAGGGACCATCCCCACTTCTGACCTTATGACTAAAAGGTCATTGATGAAGCAACTGAAGATGGTTGGGCCTAGGACACTACCCTGAGGAACTCCTGCAGTGATCTCCTGGAGCTCAGATGATTGACCTCCAACAACCACAACCTATCTTCCTTTGCGCTAGGTATGACTCCAACCAGCGGAGGGTTTGTCCCCTGGTTCCCTTTGACCTCAGTTTTGCTAGGGCTCCTTGATGCCATACTCGGTCAAATGCTGCCTTGATGTCAAGGGCAGTCACTCTCACTTCATCTCTCGAGTTCAGTTTTTTGTCCATGTTTGAACCAAGGCTGTAATGAGGTCAGGAGCTGAGTGGCCCTGGCAGAACCCAAACTGAGCGTCACTGAGTAGGTTATTGCTAAGCAAGTGCTGCTTGATGGCACTGTTGATGACACCTTCCATCACTTTACTGATGATTGAGAGTAGACTGATGGGGCGGTAATTGGCCGGGTTGGACTTGTCCTGCTTGTTGTGTACAGGACATACCTGGGCAATTTTCTACATTGCAGGGTAGATGCCAGTGTTGTAACTGTATTGGAACAGCTTGGCTAGGGGCGCGGCAAGTTCTGGAGCACAGGTTCAGGTGATTGCACAATGTTCAGTACCATTGTGACTCCTCAGATACTGAAGCAGCCTGTCCGGATGTAGCAAGACCTGGACAACATCCAGGCTTGGGCTGATAAGTGCCAAGTAACATTCATGCCACACAAGTGCCAGGCAATGACCATCTCCAACAAGAGAGAATCTAACCATCTCCCCTTGACATTCAATGGCATTACCATCGCTGAATTCCCCCACTATCAACATCCTGAGGGTTACCATTGACCAGAAACTGCACTGCACTAGCCATATAAATACTGTGGCTACAAAAGGAGGTCAGAGACTAGAAATTCTGTGGCGAGTAACTCACCGCCTGACTCCCCAAAGCCTGCCCACTGGCTACAAGGCACAAGTCAGGAGTGTGATGGAATACTCTCCACTTGCCTGGATGGGTGCAGCTCCAACACTCAAGAAGCTCAACACCATCCAGAATAAAACAGCCCGCTTGATTAGCATCCATCCACTATCTTCAACATTCACTCCCTTCAGCACTGATGCCAGTGGCAGCAGTGTGTACCATGTACAAGAGGCACTGAAGCAACTTACCAAGGCTCCTTTAACAGCACCTTCCAAACCTGCGACCTCTACCACCTAGAAGGACAAGAGCAGGAGATGCATTGAACACCACCACCTGCAAGTTCCCCTCCAAGTCACACACCATCCTGACTTGGAACTATATCGCTGTTCCTTCACTGTCGTTGGGTCTAAATCCTGGAACTCCTTTCCTAACAGCGGGTGTACCTACACCACAAGGACTGCAGAGGTTCAAGAAGGTGGTTTACCACCATCTTCTCAAGGGCAACTAGGGATAGGTAATAAATGTTGGCCTAGCCAGCGACGTACATATGTTATGAATGAATTAAAAAAATTATTTCATCTCCCAATTCTGTGGCATACAGAATACTTGACAACCACCATCTTTGGATAAACTTCTGATGGCTTTTAATGCAGGTATGCATTTGATTCATGAAGATATTGGTGAACAGTCACCAGACAATCATTTTAGATATGTCTCATTGACACATTTCATTAAGCTGTATAATTAACCTTTACCATAGCAGTCTAACTTTATGACAAGGCTGTGTTTGCTGACAACGCAACTACTAGGTGCGCAAATGCAGCCTCATCGACTGAAATGTCACTGTCTGCGATGTCTCAGGCAGCTGCCAGTAATAAAAATGGTGCTGCTCAATTTGACACAACGGAACGAATTGAACCCAAACCCCATCACCCCTCAATGGCTGCGATCGCCACCTGCATAGCCACACCCCCCCCCCAACCCCAACGGCATCCTGCTCATTCCCGCGATCACCGCTTCTCTTGCCCACTCCCTCCTGTGATCACTGCGTTCAGTTTCCCACTCGCCACTTCATCCCATCACCCCTGCCTGCTCGCCGCTTCATCCCACTGCTCCTGACTGCTTGCTGCTCCATCCCGCCGATCTCTCCTGCGCCAGTCTTCCTGCCATTCCCTCCCGCTGCTGACTCGCTGCCTGGAGAAGCAGCGGGGATGGAGTGAGAGTGGTGCAAGGAGAGTGGGGAGGGGTGGATGAAGAGGTGAGGCAGGAAACATGCGACAAGTAGTCGGGGACATGGGATGGAGTGGCGAGCAGTCGGGAGTGGGGGCGAGCAGTCGAGCATGGGAGGGAGCGGTGAAGGTAAGTGACGATCGCGGGAGGGGGCAGGAAGCTGAATGCGGTGATCGTGGGGAAGAGAAGCAGCGATTGCGGAAGGGAGCAGGAAAGAGAAGTGGCGATTAGGACGGTGAATGCGGCAGGGAGTGGGAAAGAAAAGTGGTGATTGAGGCAATGATTGTGGGAGGCAGCGGGGTACTGTTGGGGTGATGGAGGCGGTGACCGTGGCCACAGAGGGGCAAGGCAACACTTGGACATCATTACGTCTGACGTCATTATGTGGTGGCGTTGCCACGCGCATTCATGGACTCGTACTGGCAAGCTAGCAAATGTTCGGATGTACTGATGAAATAGGAGGGTCATCCTGGAGAAGCAGACTATACATCTGCTGAAAGAGTACGCCTGAGAGATGTTTTTGACCCAAAATTAGTCACACTCCTGGGTAGGATGGGATAGGATTCATTTGGAAAATGCACAGCTTTAATCTATAACGGAGCTGTCCAGTGAAGCAAGATTTCAGGTTTAGTCCTTCATCTTGTTGAAATGGTTGATCTCATCTGGGACTCTAGTAGGGGTGCAGTTTAAAAACTAACCCTTTCCCTCAGGTCCGGAGTAAATAGTTCTGTGGTTGTATCTATTCAAGCTAAAAGAAACATGGAGCATTAATCACCATTCCCACAGTTTGCTGTAGCTTTTAATGTTTTTTTTAGCTATTCTCAAATTCATGGAGCTGCCTTCCTAAAACTTCCAAGTTCCAAATCTGATCAGTTTTCAAAGTGCTTCAGTCTAGATTTTTCAATTAGTCATATTTTAATGGGTTAAAGCCAATCAGAAAATCTACACTTTAGATAGCTGAGAAAATAGATATTAGATAGTCTGGAACTGTAAATACGTGTACCAGTAAAAGTTTTTGGCTTTAAACAGGACAAGAGGCAAAAGGCAGAAGCAGAGAACAACAATAACTACGTCCCAATACTGATATCTGCTGGGAAGGGAATTTAGAATTAACATTCTCAAAAACATGTTTCGTCAGCTTGCAGCTACACACAAAGCAATTATTCGGCAGCTACAGGTTATGTTGCCTTCAAATTAAATTCAGTCACAGAGCAGTTAAAGATTCTATTAACAAGAATTGTAACTTACGTGAATGAGTGTGCCAAGCATGGGCATTAGTGGAGGCTAAAGCAAAAATCAGAGAAAAGCCAGAAAGTGATGTAAAATGTTAGCAAAAATCACAAGCATAAAAGCAATAATAAACAGGCATCATACTTCAAGCATGGCACAGACTTCTGATGCTAAACAGTTACATTTCATTCAGCACATGGGCAGGAAACATTAGAGCCTTATTCTAATTTTCTTTTCCTGTCAGAGAACCAGTACATTATGTAGCATTGTGGAACTAAGCAGGTGCAAATTCAGCTGCAACTGTTTGAGATGACAAACTACAGGCTCCTTTGCTGTTCTATTCTTGGCACAGTATCTTCAACGACTTGCAGTGCAACTCTTAATCAAAAGGATGTTGCAAATACTAAGCCTGAAAATCATCATTAAATGAGTGGATAAGACTGTACATTTTGACAAAGCGGCACAGTTATATCTGTGTACAGCCTCAGTGCTGCAGGAGTCAAGAAAGTATATGAGGAGCATTATGCAGGAATGACAGAATGATTTGGGTTCAACTCACTTGAGGTGCGCCAGGTGACCCTTATCTTCAATTTTTGTTTAAGTTATGATAAAATTAAAAGAACACAAGGATTGTACAGCCCTCCTTGTTTTATGGAATTATTCAAACAAGTGGGAAAGAAATAGTAATGAAAAAGTATAACTCAAAAGCTTGGCACTGCAGGACAATCAAGCACAGCAATGTGAACATATAGCGCAGCAAACATAGCCCAGGGTTTGAAGCAATTAAAAGGCACAGCTTATGTGAGGAGTATTATGCAAACACCAGGCCATTAATTCTGCACCATTACAAAAAGGTTTTAAAAAAAAAATTATCACATACTTAGGAATACTTGGTTCTGCTCACACTTCTCGTTGCCATATTTTTGTTACACGGTGTGTCAACTTTTTCCCCATTATAAACTCCTATGTCCACATTTATGATGGGTTTTACCTATGGAAAGCCATGGAACCATAGAAAAATTACAGCACAGAAAGAGGCCATTCAGCCTGTCGTGTCCATGCCGGCCGAAAAAACTAGCTTCCTAATCTAATCCCACCTTCCAGCACCTGGTCCGTAGCCTTGCAGGTTATAGCACTTCAGGTGCATGTCCAGGTAGCTTTTAAAAGAATTGAGGGTTTCTGCCTCCACCACCGCTCCTGGCAGTGAATTCCAGACACCCACCATCCTCTGGGTGAAAAGGTTTTTCCTCATGTCCCCTCTAATCCTTCTATCAATCACCTTAAATCTGCGCCCCCGGTAACTGACCTCACCGCCAGGGGAAACAGGTCCTTCCTGTCTACTCTATCTAGGCCCCTCATAATTTTGTACACGTCAATTAAGTCACCCCTTGGCCTCCTCTGTTCTAGGGAACATAACGCTAGCTTGTCCAATCTTTCCTCATAGCTGCAACTTTCAAGCCCTGGCAACATTCTTGTAAATCTCCTCTGTACTCTCTCCAGAGCGATTATGTCCTTTCTGTAATGTGGTGACCAGAACTGTACGCAAAACTCCAGCTGTGGCCTAACCAGCGTGTTAAAAGAAGCGGCTAGTGAGATAGCTGATGCGGTAGTTTTAATTTTCCAAAATTCCCTATATTCGGGGAAGGTTCCATTAGATTGGAAAATAGTGAATGTAACTCCTTTATTCAAAAAGGGAGGGAGACAGAAAGCAGGAAATTACAGGCCAGTTAGCTTAAAATCTATCTTAGGGAAAATGTTAGAAGCTGTTATTAAAGACATTATAGCAGGGCATTTAGAAAACTTGAAGGTAATCAGGCAGAGTCAACATGGTTTAGTAAAAGGGAAATCATGTTTAACCAATTTATTGGAGTTCTTTGAGGGAGTTACATGTGCTGTGGATAAAGTGGAACCGGTGGATGTATTGTACCTAGATTTCCAGAAGGCATTTGATAAGGTGCCATATCAAAGGTTATTGCAGAAAATAAAAGCTCATATTGACATGGATAGAATATTGGCTAGCTAACAGGAAACAGAGTAGGCATAAATGGGTCATTTTCTGGTTGGCAAGATGTAACGACTGCTGAGGCCTCAACTTTTTACAATTTATATAAATGACTTAGATGAAGGGACCGAAGGAATGGTTGCTAAATTTGCTGATGACACAAAGATAGGTTGGAAAGTAACTTATGAAGAGGACATAAGGGGGGCTACAAAAGGATATAGATAGGTTAAGTGAATGGGCAAAAATATGGCAGATGGAGTTTAGTTTAGAGATACAGCACTGAAACAGGGCTTCGGTCCACCGAGTCTGTGCCGACCATCAACCACCCATTTATACTAATCCTACATTAATCCCATATTCCTACCACATCCCCACCGACCCTATATTTCCCTACCACCTACCTATACTAGGGACAATTTATAATGGCCAATTTACCTTCCAACCTGCAAGTCTTTTGGCTTGTGGGAGGAAACCGGAGCACCCGGAGAAAACCCACGCAGACACAGGGAGAACTTGCAAACTCCACACAGGCAGTACCCAGAATTGAACCCGGGTCGCTGGAGCTGTGAGGCTGCGGTGCTAACCACTGCGCCAATGTGGAAAAGTGTGAAATTGTCCACTTTGGCAGGAAGAATAAAAAAAGCATATTATCTAAATGGTGAGAGATTGCAGAGCTCTGAGATGCAGAGGGATCTGGGTGTCCTAGTGCATGAATCACAAAAGGTTAGTATGCAGGTACAGCATGTAATTCGGAAAGTTCATAGAAAGTTATAGCTTATTAGGATGGGAATTGAATACAAAAGTAGGGAGGTTATGCTTCAGCTATACAGGGCATTGGTGAGACCACATCTGGAGTACTGTGTACAGTACTGGTCTCCTTATTTAAGGAAGGATGTAAATGCATTGGAGGCAGTACAGAGGAGGTGTACTAGACGAATACCTGGAGTGGGCAGGCTGTCTTACGAGGAAAGATTGGACAGGCTAGGCTTGTATCCACAGGAATTTAGAAGAATAAGAGGCGATTTGATTGAAACATATAAGATCTTGAGGGGCCTTGACAAGGTGGATGTGGAAAGGATTTTTCCCCTTGTGGGAGAATCTCGAACTAGGGGTCACTGTTTAAAAATAAGGGGTCGCCCATTTAAGATAGAGAGGAGGAGAAATTTTTTCTCTCTGAGGGTCGTGAGTCTTTGGAATTCTCTTCCTCAAAAGGCGGTGGAATTAGAGTGAATATTTTTAAGGCAGAGTTAGATAGATTCTTGATAAACAAGGGGATGAAAGGTTATCGGGGGCAGGTGGAAATGTGGAGTAATCAGTTCAGCCACAAACTTATTGAATGGCAGAACAGGCTTGAAGGGCTGAGTGGCCTACTCCTGCTCCTAACTCATATGTTATACAGTTCCTGCATTACATTCCTGTTTTTGTAATTTATACCTCAGCCAATAAAGGAAAGCATTCCAAATGCCTTCTTCCCCACTCTAGCTACCTGTCCTGCCACCTTCAGGGACCTGTGGACTTGCACTCCAAGGTGTCTCACTTCTTCTACCCCGCTCAATATCCTCCCGTTTATTGTGTATTCCCTTGCTTTAGTTGCCCTCCCCAAATGCATCACCTCACATTTCTCTGGATTGAATTCCATTTGCCACTTTTCCACCCACTCAACCAAACCATTGATATCATTCTGGAGTATACAGCTATCCTCTTTACTATAATCTACATGGCCATTTTTTGTGTCATCAGCAAATTTCCCAATCATGCCTCCCACATTTAAGTCCAAATCATTACTATATACCACAAACAGTAAGGGAACCAGCACTGAGCCCTGTGGAACACCACTGGAAACAGCTTTCCATTCGCAAAAACATCCATCGACGACTGTCTCCTGTCCCTGAGCCAATACTGGATCCAACCTGCCACATTCCCCTGTATGTGCTTTCATTTTACTGACCAATCTGCCAAGCAGGACCTTGTCAAATGTCTTACTAAAATCCATGTAGACCACATCCACTGCGCTACCCTCGTCAATCCTCCTAGTTACTTGTCAAAAAACTCAATTAAGCTAGTAAGACATGACCTTCCCCTAACAAATCCATGCTGACTATTCCTGATTAATCCGTGCCTTTCTAAGTGGCAGTTTATTCTGTCCCTCTGAATTGATTCTAACAATTTACCCACCACCGAGGTCAGACTGACCGGCCTATAATTATTTGGCCTATCCCTTGCACTCTTTTTAAACAATGGCAGAATGTTCGCAGACCTCCAATCCTCTGGTACTTCGTCTGTATCTAGTGAGGATTTGAAGATAATCCTCAGCACATCCGCTATTTCCTCCCTGGTTTCC
This sequence comes from Heterodontus francisci, assembly GCF_036365525.1. Taxonomy (NCBI): domain Eukaryota; kingdom Metazoa; phylum Chordata; class Chondrichthyes; order Heterodontiformes; family Heterodontidae; genus Heterodontus; species Heterodontus francisci. Next base: position 20,189,021 of record NC_090403.1, read on the forward strand.
TTTAACAACCTGAGATGCAATCCATTCAGTCCTGGTAATTTATCCACTTTCAAGGATGCCAGACCCTCTAGTACCTCCTCTCTCATTATGCTTAAGGTATCTAATATTTCACACTCCTCCTCTTTAACTACAATGTCTGCATTAACCCTTTCCTTTGTGAAGACAGAGATAACAAACTCATCATGAACCCTGCCCACATCTTCTGCATCCACGCACACGTTCCCCTGTACATCTCTGATAGGCCCTACCCTTTCCTTAGTTATCCTCTTGCTCTTAATGTACTGATAAAACATCTTCGGGGTGTCGTTGATTTTACCTGCCTATAATTTTTCATGTCCTCTCTTTGCTTTTCTAATTTCCTTTTTTACTTTACCCCTGCACCTTCTATACTCCTCTAGGCTTTCTAAGGCATTAAGGTCTTTGTGATCATAAGCATTCTTTTTCTGCTTTATCTCACCCTGTAAACTTCGAGATAACCAGGTGGCTCTAGATTTGGCAGTACCAACCCTTTATCTTTGTGGGGTCATGCCTACACTGTGCTTGTAGTATCTCGCTTTTGAATGCATCCCACTGGTTTGCCATTGATTTTCCTTCAAGTAGCTGTTTCCAGTCCACTTTCGCCAGGTCACCTCTCAGTTTCGTAAAATTTGCCTTCCCTCAATTTAGAACCTTTACACCTGTTTTATCTTTGTCCTTTTCCATGATTATGCTAAAACTAACTGTATTATGGTCACTATCTCCAAAATGGTCACCCACTGTTACTTCATCCACTTGCTCAGCTTCATTACCGAATACTAAATCTAGAATTGTGCCCCCTCTTGTTCGGCTTGTTATTTACTGGCTAAAAAGGTTTTCTTCAATACAGTTCAAGAATTTGTCCCCTCAGTGCCCTTCACACTGTTTGTATCCAAGTTGATATTGGGGTAGTTGAAATCCCCAACTATTATTGCCCTATAGTTTTTGCACTCAGAAATTTGCCTACATATTTGTTCTTCTAGCTCCCTCTCACTATTTGGGGGTCCACAGTACACTCCTAGTAGTGTGGCTGCCCCTTTTTTATATCTGAGCTCCACCCATTTGGCCTCCTTTAATAATTCATTTAGCATATTATCCTTCCTCAAAGCTGTTATTGATTCCTTAACTAATAATGTTACACCCCCTCCTTTTATTATCTCCCTCTCTGTCCCGCCTGAAAGCCATCACTTGATTGCACAATTTGGCCACAAAGTTCCTTTAAATTGCTTGAAATGTGTGATGAACCTTTTGCATCTGCCTTTTTTCTTCATAACTAAAATTTCTAAAATGCAATGGTTCAAACAAATAAGCAATTCAAAAATCACAAATTTCACAATAACATACATTTTATGCACTGAATTGATTTGTGCGTTGCTTAATTAAAGTTTGTTGGTGTTTTTATTTGAAAGCTTCAGTCTCCCTTAAAAGTCTGGGCTTCAACCTGATATTTTTGCCCAGATATTTGAATTCATGAGTTGAATTTAGATTGTACAGTCCAAGCAGGTACGGTGTATCTAATTTCCCAGGCTGCGTCAATATCAGTCAGTTTTACTCAAGGAATACTTTTTCTTTACATTCTGGCACTCCTTGCTCAGTACCTTTTCTTCAAATAATTTTGCAAAGTAAGTGGACAAATTTCAAAGGCTTTATTCAGGGTAAAATATAACTTTTTTTATATTTAAAAAAAATAGTGTCTACACAAAAAAGACACTTCTAATTACATCTGTTGTACCTTTTGGTTTGAGTTGAGTCTGTATAAATTTCAGAAAGTGTATTAAGCTGAGAGGAGAGAGAGCATGGAGTCAGAAATTGGTGACATAGCGAGAAGAGGAGGGAGAGTGTTTTTCATTTAATGTTTCTTCAATTTACAAAATCAATACTGAATTTTGAAACCAACTACTGATTTCACCTGCATTTTACTGACAATTAGAAAAGGTTAATGCAAATCGTTTAAACCTGTGAGACACGGCGCCGGGGGGTGGAGAGTGGCGGGAATCGTCTTGGAAGGAAGTTTAAAACGGGTGATAGTGAATCTGCAGCCCATTTTACAGTGCCCGATTTTCTTTTCCTTCCCTTCTCAGCCAATGCAGAAGAATGAGGACAAAGGGATGCTACTTTAAAAAAAATAAACTTGCACTGGAATTAAAGTCAAATCCACTTCTTTGGGGGAAAAAAATCAATCTGTTCAACTGTAAGCTCTTGATACTGTATTTACTGCAATCCCATAGGTCACTGCACAGACTGATGAGAAAGGCATGACTCAGAGCTCAGGAACATGATTTTATTCACTCCAGCTCTATTTCTATAGACAGCATCATGATAACCTTTGACAACCTTCCACCTTTAAAATGATGTAAATAGCACCCACTACCTTGAGGGCATGCAAAAAATAATGGTTAATAGTGAACCAGCATACGAAGAAAATCACTGGCCGGAATTTTTCGTTGGGTGGGAGGCTTCGCCCATTGACCGAAAAGTTGGTGGCAGGCCCACCTCTGCCAGGATTTTTCGCTCTCCATGCCCTTAAATGGTCTTGAGTGGGACTTCTACCTCCTTGAGGCATTAAGTCCTGCCTAATAGAGCTGCCGGCCAATCAGCTGGCCGGCAACTCAGTCCTAGCAGCGCCACCGGGAGTGGTGGCCACTGCTGGGACTACACCCAGCCATCACAAGCAAGGTGAAGGACAGATAAGTTTTTAGGGCCTCGCCGTGGACAACTGGTCGGGCCCTGGCAAGGCAAGAGGTGTCGGTTAGGGCGGGCGGGGGAGTGTTGTGCGTTGGGGACAGTTGGGGCTTTGGGGAGGCGGCCCTCCTTGGGGCACAGGGTGCTCGATCAGGAGGCCTCCCACAAGACCACCACTTGGTTTTACTAGGCGGGATTCTTGAGGCTTTTGCCGTCCGGTCGAGGAAGGTAAAATACCCGCGGTGGTGGGAGGAGGTCCTTAAGTGCCAGTTAATTGGCCACTTGGGGCGGCACAATGGCTAGCACCGCAGCCTCACAGCTCCAGCAACCCAGGTTCGGTTCTGGGTACTGCCTGTGCGGAGTTTGCAAGTTCTCCCTGTGACCGCGTGGGTTTCCTCAAGGTGCTCTGGTTTCCTCCCACATGCCAAAAACTTGCGGGTTAATAGGTAAATTAGCCATTGTAAAAAATTGCCCCTAGTGTAGGTAGGTGGTAGGAGAATTGAGGGAAGGTGGGGATGTGAGGGGGAAAATGGGATTAATGTAGGATTAGTATAAATGTGTGGTTGATGGTCGGCACGGACTCGGTGGGCTGAAGGGCCTGTTTCAGTGCTGTATCACTCTATGACTTAAGAACCTTGATCGGCCTGGGGCAGGCGGGCCATTTCTCGCCGCCACCCCGCATAAAATTGCAGAGGGGGTGAGAAGGGAGGGGGGCATGTGGGGGCCGTAAAATTCTGCCACTGTTCAACTCCCAATTTCATGAGTTCATGAAGTTTGTTACCATGTCACTTAATTACTCATCTTGGTTTGAGCAATTTCACGAGTTCTAGGTAATTTGGGGGGTTGGCAGTGAGGAAGAATTGGCTTTCAGATAGTAACTTATACAGTCCCAGTCAGTTGAGCTGACTAAGATTGAAAGAGGAAAAGTAGCGGAAATGGGGGTGGGGAATAAAACAATGAAATAAGAAAGAAAAAGATCCCTCAATTTTTCTCTCCAAAGGACTGACCACCAGGACATAACTCAATTTAGTTGTAAGGACAGGGCAGTCAAGGTCTTAAACCTCCTCTGAAGCACATACCAATATTGCTCAGTGTTGAATGATGTAAAGCGTGCCTGATGCAGGGCAATGTGAATGTTATTTGTTCTCTTTCCCCAACTGCAGTACTGAACTCCATGAGGTGTTCTAACCCAAAGTTTGACCAAGAACTGTGAATACCCATCACAAACACAGTATGTGAACCTAGCAACTGATTGCAGCTCGGGACACAAATCTACCACCATCTAATAGTGAATTCAGTGCAATTTTTATTGAACTGCCAGAAATTAATTCTTATATGTCAATAATGATAATAAAGCAGAATTAAAGTTTACAGAGCCATAAAGTTTATTAAATATATTGAATGTGCTGAGTAAATAAAACAATTGTCATGCTAAAAACCCTGATATAGAAAATAATTAGAAGAATTACTGAACTGATTGTTTATATTTTGGATAGACAGAATGTGGATGCATCCATTATTAGTGGGTTTTTTTTTTAACTCGTCCCGTTATTAAATGGCACATTTGTCCCTCTCAAGCTGTGCCAGCCTGTACTTTCATTTGTCTAAAGAAAGGATGGTGATTATGGACAGAATATATATCATTTTACGATTTTGCTTCAATATCTTTGCTGAAAACAGCTCTGCTGTTACAATGGCTTGGAAAAGGCCTTAGTGCCAGAGAACACAACTCATTGAAATCTGCTTGCCAAATTAGAATTAATGCTGTCAGTCAGTTCCCAGAAGTACCCTTAGATACAGTACTTCTCAATAGTGCTGCATCGTACATTTTCTTGTGGGGGTAGGCGGGGGGATGTGGGTATGAAAAGTTGGATAATGCCTGTCCATCTCTATTAGCATGGTACAACACTCTGATTTTCTGGTGATTTGCACATCTTGAACCACTTTTGTCTCAAACTCCAAGATGAGGTTTGGATCAAGAAATACAACTTGGAAAGGGGCATAATTTAATACTGGTTACATGTGGGTTGATGGTCTATTTTTCAAATTAATGATCTAAACAAAACTTTTACAAACAGAGAGTAGTATGAGTAGTGTGTGCAATATTGGACATGCATTATAAAAAGGATATTGAGGCAATTGGGAAGGGGTAACACAGGCTTACTCTGTACCATAGATGAAGGAATATAATTAATATAATTAAGCTGAGAGACTTGGCAAACTGGTGCTGTACTCACTGGAACAAAAGCTTAAAGGGCAGGGTCTTTTAAGTGAAGTTTTGAAAGGATATGAATGTCAGTAAATAGATAACAAGGAAGCATAAACTCAGAACTGGTACCAGAATCATACAGGGGTTAGAAGAAAACTTTTCACACAAAAGGTTATTAGAAAATGAAACAAATTTCCACATTAAAGCTGGATAAATCATGACATTTAAGAGAGAATTAGATGAACATCCAAACAGAATAAAATATTAAACAGTACGAGGAAAGAACAGGGAAATGGGATTACAACAGATATCTCCAAGAGAAAGCTCGTACTGGCACAGGAATGAGAGGCCAAATGGTGGAATGCTATGCTGAAATGTGAATGATTTTATAAAAATGATTTTTTCTTTTAGAAAGGTCATACTTTCCACATTCTTCAGCTTTGTGCATTAAAATTAAAATTGGTCTTAAAACTGAATGTTTTGATTTTGGCTTAATTCCTGTGGAACGATCTAACATAAGGTGACTAGATGTGTAGATGAGGGTGAAGCAGTTGATGTAGTATACATGGACTTCAGTAAGGCTTTTGATAAGGTCCCACATGGGAGAATGGTTCAGAAGGTAAGAGCCCATGGGATCCAGGGCAATTTGGCAAATTGGATCCAAAACTGGCTTAGTGGCAGGAGGCAGAGGGTGATGGTCGAGGGTTGTTTCTGCGAGTGGAAGCCTGTGATCAGTGGTGTACCGCAGGGATCGGTGCTGGGGCCCTTGCTGTTTGTAGTGTATATTAATGATTTAAACTTGAATATAAGAGGTGTGATCAGTAAGTCTGCAGATGACATGAAAATTGGTGGTGTCATAAATAGTGAGAAGGAAAGCCTCAGATTACAGGACCATATAGATGGGCTGGTAAAGATGGGTGGAGGAGTGGCAAATGGAATTTAATCCTGAGAAGTGTGAGGTGATGCATTTTGAGAGGACTAACAAGGCAAGGGAGTATACAATGGATGGTAGGACTCTAGGAAGTACAGAAGTTCAGAGGGATCTTGGTGTACTTGCCCATAGATCACTGAAGGCAGCAGCACAGGTAGATAAGGTGGTTAGGAAGACATAGGGGATACTTGCCTGAAAAGACTAGGGTTGTTTTCTTTAGAGCAGAGAAGGCTGAGGGGAGACATGATTGAGGTACATAACATTATGAGGGGCATTGATAGGATAGATAGGAAGAGACTTTTTCCCTTAGCGGAGGGGTCAATAACCAGGGGGCATAGATTTAAGGTAAGGGGCAGGAGGTTTAGAGGGGATTTGAGGAAAAGCTTTTCCACCCAGAGGGTGGTTGGAATCTGGAACACACTGCCTGAAGAGGTGGTACAGGCAGGAACCATCACAACATTTAGGAAGTATTTAGATGAGCACTTGAAACGTCACAGCATACAAGGCTACGGGCCAAGTGCTGGAAAATGGGATTAGAATAGGTAGGTGCTTGATGGCCGGCACAGACACGATGGGCCGAAGGGCCTGTTTCTGTGCTGTATGACTCTATGACTCCAGCAAAAACTCCATGACATAGGATGAATAAAAAGCTGTTACCAATAACAGAAAGATTAGTGGTATAAAATTACAGAGAGACATTGATAGATGAAATGAGTGGGCAAAACTGTGATAGGTGGATTTCAATGCAGGTAAGGTGAGGTCATCCATTTTTAACCAAAAAAGGACATTTTAAAATGGTGTAAAGCTAAGAACAGCAAGGTATAAAGAGATTTAGAGGCCCTTGTACAAAGATCACTAAAATGTAGTAGTTGGGTACAAAAAAAATCAAAACGTCTAATGGAATGTTTGTCTTTATAATGGGATGGCTAGAATATAAAGGGGAGGACGTTTTGTTACAGTT